>NC_056743.1:336170605-336237357 GCF_019279795.1 Protopterus annectens
GCAATCCTCTACAATCCAAGTCAGCCAGAGCCCTTTGGTATTGGCTTTTATGTCAGGAGACGTCCTGGCTCAGAACTCTGAGGGAAGTTGACTAGTGCCTGGTTTCTTTGTGGAGGTAACTTCCTCTATTTTGCTTATCTGAATCCTGTGAACCAGTTGGCAATCCAGCAGGTGACACAGGGCTTTATTCCCAATTTAGCTTTTCCACTATACCTGAACTGTGTCAAATGCTTTTGCAAGGTTGAAGTATGCAGTGTGTACAAGTTTGCCTTCCCCATTACTTTGGTGACCTTTTCAAAAACTCCAACAGGCTGAGTAAGCATGGCCTGCCCTTCGTGAATCCAAACTGAGATGGGTTAAATGTTTGGAGGTCACCTATGTCCTGATTGGTTAATTCCATGATCAGTCTTTCCATGGCTTCGCATATGAGGCTGGTTAGAATTATGGCTCCACAATTGCCTGGGTCTTTTGAGGGTGAACCCTTATGCAGGAGGATGACTGTAGCTGTTCTGCATTCACTTTGTATAAAATCTGTATAGAGGCTGAGACTGAACAGTGTTAGGGGTGTGGCTGAGACTGAACAGTAGTGTTAGGGGTGTGGCTGTCATGTTTTGTGCTATTTAAGATGCATCCAGGGATATTGTCAGGACCCATTGATGCAGTATTTTTAGCACTTTTAGGACTTTAGTATTGTGTGATAGCCGGATGTGAGTTGGTTTCTGGTATATCCTGATGGACAGATGGTGGGGAGAGAGGTGTTAAGTTAGAGCTAAATTTATTGGCCAGTAGGTTCACTGTACCTTCAATCTCAGCGTGTAGGTAACATTGATCACAATCTGCTCAGAGCACTGCTGTGTTGTGCTTTGGAGATTATGAACACAACTAAAAAATGCCTTGATTGTCTTATTTGGCTTTGGTAGCTGCCAATAGCTTTTTAAAGCTGCAAATAGGCTATAAACTTTACATTTTTTTGAAAATGTAGTCACAGAAGGATAGGATATGGGTTCCCTGAAACAATCAGTTGGACAATAAAGGAAAGTGGAAAGGCTAAAAGGCTAACGGGCTGTAAGGAAAGGTACAAAATCTGGAGAAATATGAAGTAGTAATGGATTTTGAGGTGTGTGAACAAATGCACAGGATATAAAATTTAACAGAAATAATTAAATGGTGGAAAGAAAAGGATGATCTTGAAAAGCGAGAAGAAGCAACATCAAAATAACCTGGAATACAAATGCCAATGTACTGGACCAGTAGGAATACAAGAGACAGTGAGTGGCAGTGAACTGGACCAGTAGGAATACAAGAGACAGTGAGTGGCAGTGAACTGGACCAGTAGGAATACAAGAGACAGTGAGTGGCAGTGAACTGGACCAGTAGGAATACAAGAGACAGTGAGTGGCAGTGAACTGGACCAGTAGGAATACAAGAGACAGTGAGTGGCAGTGAACTGGACCAGTAGGAATACAAGAGACAGTGAGTGGCAGTGAACTGGACCAGTATGAGTTGCAGGTACAATCAAGATTCATAGGTAGGTAATTAGGCATGCAGTACAGGAGATCAATAAGGAGCCTAGTCCAAATTCCTGACCTGAAGCACTACTTGATTTAAGTGAATTTCTCAAGGTCACACAAGATCATACATTAATGATTGTGTGCTGGAGGAATCAAACTCTATACCAGAAGCAGTAGGCAATTAATGTCTAATAGCCTTACTCATTTGTGCTGACAGACTATAAAGCCACTCTCTGTCTTAGTTTTATTTATATTTGTTAACCAGGGTAGAGCCCTGATCCAAATAGATCTGTTTCATACTCAACCCAGTAACACTGTCTGGCTAAGTCACTTGACCAGAGTTTCATTTAGGCAAATATAGGCTGTGGGAGTCGAACCCTGGACCACAGGTAAGTAGCTGATTGAGATCTCATGGGCTTAAATCTCTGTTCCAATTGCCAGATGAAGAGACATTAACAGAGAGAGTAAAGAGAGTCTGATGGCAGCAGAAAACAGACCCAGACATGTTTAACATTCTTCTGTTACTTTCCTCTGTAATATGAGTAATAAGAACTAGTAATAAGTAATAATAGTAATAGTAAAATATGAGTAATAAGAACTAGTAATAAGTAATAATAGTAATAGTAAAATATGAGTAATAAGAACTAGTAATAAGTAATAGTAATAGTAAAATATGAGTAATAAGAACTAGTAATAAGTAATAATAGTAATAGTAAAATATGAGTAATAAGAACTAGTAATAAGGCAAACAAAAACTGTGGTTGCCCATTTCAGGGATGTTCATAAAGCTGGTTTGGAATTATGTTGCAACATTACAGGAGAAGAAAAGCTATGCTGGTGGTATTACATGTGCTATGAATGAATGAAACTGCAGTATCGTTGAAATGCCAGGAAATTCTGGAAATGCAGCAGGAAAAGGAGGAAACTGTTCTGGTTGCTCAATATGGAAGATGTTCAAAACTTTAAATTAAAACATCGTAGTCAGATAAACAATGCAGGCAATACATCTCGAACATCCACTTATGAGACATGGCCTGTGAAAATAACCTTCTCTGTAGTAGATGTGACACAGACACATTTGGAGGATGTGTAATGTGTGATACAGAACCACCCCCATGGAAGACTACAGGAACAGGAAGTACAAAGTAATGTCTGATACAGAACCACCCCCATGGAAGACTACAGGAACAGGAAGTACAAAGTAATGTCTGATACAGAACCACCCCCATGGAAGACTACAGGAACAGGAAGTACAAAGTAATGTCTGATACAGAACCACCCCCATGGAAGACTACAGGAACAGGAAGTACAAAGTAATGTCTGATACAGAACCACCTCCATGGAAGACTACAGGAACAGGAAGTACAAAGGAGACCCACATCAGTAAAAGAGATTAACAGCAAATAAATCATAAAGGCAATCATGAGGAGATGAAAAAAAGAGTCAAAATAGAGGAGAAATAAATGAGTTGTATCAACAGGGCTGAAGAACAGGAAGCCTCTCCCCAAGGGAGATTTTGGCACCAAAATGGAGAGAAGCAGAGAGACAACAGAGAGCTCTAAGGAGATGGAGAGACAATACATTAGATGTTTTGGGCAACTCAGATGTGACCTGTTGTACAAGAGAGGGATTAAAAAAAGCTGAATAGAGGCATTTATGATGGATGTAAGAGATGAAAAAGCAGACATCAGGAGTACAGATGACAGGAAAGCAACTGCAGAAAGAGAGACATCATAATGTGGAAGGGAATAGACAGTGAAAGGGAAAAGCAAGTGTTGGCAGGGTAAGAAAGATGTATTAAATGAAACGGGTCCTTAGCTTACAACAAAGTGTCTCAGGGACATTACCTTCTTCAGTTCCTCACATTCTTTGTAAAATGTTAAGTGAAATACTTTTTATAACAACTTAATTGTGCGCAATAAACAAGAACAAACATAAGTTGAATATCTAAACCTATGAAGAAATGAGCAATTTTTCTGATGTAACAACTGTGGATGGGGATATAACATGAATGTGTGGGGGGTAAACAGGAAAAACAATGTAAGGAATAAGCCATAGACAAATGAGAAATAAAAGAACAGCAATGGATAACAGAGTAGAGAGTTTCATAGTTTATAGTTTAGGGGATATGGCATGTCAGCCATTGCCCATTTGGAATGCCTACTCTGGATTCAGGGAGTGAACTGAAGATCCCATCTAGCTGTCAAGTGATTTCTTGAAACTCTACAATATTTCACTGTCTGTAGTTATCTGTAGATTTTTTCCCAGAGTATAACCACAGATTGTGAAACAAATTTCATCCATCATAAATGTGAAATTGCCACCCCTAGCAGTGCTACTTTAAAAAATATCTTTGAAAGAATATTTAGCAGTTTGAATAGATCAACAGGTAGCCCCCTCACTTTTGGTGCTGAAAGATCAGAAGGCTATGGGTTCTATTCTCACACCAGTTACTGTGGTTGATTTTCTAGGTGTAGTACAGCTGCAAGGAATGATGCATGCCACATGGCCTTGTGGTTAATCCCTGCTTATGGTGTGCATATATAACTTTTGCATTTTTTTGTAATAGCATACTTTTCTGTTTTCATCAGTGTCACTAATTTTCACCTTTTATAGTTTTATTTTATATTCAGCTCCTTTCTTTATCAATATTTTCTCCACTTGCATATTTCCATAGTTCATACATTGCATACATCTTCCCCACCATTTGTAAAGCATCTGTCTTTTGTACCTTCTTTATTACCCAGAAGAAAATGCACAGATGTTGTGCACACTATTTATAAATTCAGGCATATTTCTTTTTTATTGTGCATCATCTCTTATTTCATTAGATTCAATAGTAATTCCCAAGTATGCAGCTCACAGTACAACAATATTATGTATGAAACTAGATGGACACAAGGCCACGTGGCATGCATCATTCCCTGCAGATGTACAACACCTAAAGTCTGCACCTCACAGTAAAATTGTATTATGAATGACACTAGATGGACACAAGGCCATGTAGCATGCATCATTCCCTACATCTGTACTACACATAAGGTCTGCAGCTCACAGTACAACTTCATTATGAATGCCACAAGATGGATGCAAGGCCATGGGGCATGCATCCTTCCCTGCAGCTGTTCTACACCTAAAGTCTGCAGCTCACAGTCCAACTTTATTATGAAAGACAAGATGGACGCAAGGCCATTTGGCATGCATCATTCCCTGCAGCTGTACTACACCTCAAGTCTGCAGCTCATAGTACAACTTTATTATGAATGACACAAGATGGACACAAGGCCATGTGGCGTGCATCATTCCCTGCAGCTGTACTACATCTAAAGTCTGCAGCTCACAGTACAACTTTATTATGAATGACACAAGATGGACACAAGGCCATGTGCCATGCATCATTCCCTACATATGTACTACACCTAAAGTCTGCAACTCACAGTACAACTTTATTATGAATGAGAAGATGGACACAAGGCCACATGTCATGGATCATTTCCTGCAGCTGTACTACACCAAAAGTCTGCAGCTCACAGTACAACTTTATTATGAATTACACAAGATGGATACAAGGCCATGTGGCATGCTTCATTCCCTGCAGCTGTACTACACCTGAAGAGTGCAGCTCGCAGTTCAACTTTATTATGAATGACATAAATACTTGAGAGATGCATTCACTCTCAGGTTCTAGGCTACCTCCTTGCTAACAACCTCCTATCTAACATGCAACATGGTTTCCGACTACACCACAGCACAGCCACTGCCTTACTTGCTTTCACTAATACAATCCTTCAACATAAAAACAATGATTAGTTCACCTCTGCAACTTTCCTAGACCTATCTAAAGCATTCGACATAGTCTGTCATAAACAACTTATCACTGTCTTCAGTACTCCACCTTCTCTCAATCTGTCTCAGACTGGTTCCAGAGCTACCTGACTGACCACCATCAATCTGTTTGGCATAATGACATATCCCCCCAACTCTCTGTCTCAATAGGTGTTCCCCAAGGATCCATCCTTGGACCCTTACTATACCCCCCAACTCCCTGTCTCAATAGGTGCTCCCCAAGGATCCATCCTTGGACCCTTACTATACCCCCCAACTCCCTGTCTCAATAGGTGTTCCCCAAGGATCCATCCCGGACCCTTACTATACCCCCCAACTCCTTGTCTCAATAGGTGTTCCCCAAGGATCCATCCTTGGACCGTTGCTATACCCCCCAACTCCCTGTCTCAATAGGTGTTCCCAAGGATCCATCCTTGGACCCTTACTATCCCCCCCAACTCCCTGTCTCAATAGGTGTTCCCCAAGGATCCATCCCGGACCCTTACTATATCCCCCAACTCCCTGTCTCAATAGGTGCTCCCCAAGGATCCATCCTTGGACCCTTACTATACCCCCCAACTCCCTGTCTCAGTAGGTGTTCCCCAAGGATCCATCCTTGGACCCTTACTATACCCCCCAACTCCCTGTCTCAATAGGTGTTCCCCAAGGATCCACCCTTGGACCCTTACTATCCCCCCAACTCCCTGTCTCAATAGGTGCTCCCCAAGGATCCATCCTTGGACCCTTACTATACCCCCCAACTCCCTGTCTCAATAGGTGCTCCCCAAGGATCCATCCTTGGACCCTTACTATACCCCCAACTCCCTGTCTCAGTAGGTGTTCCCCAAGGATCCACCCTTGGACCCTTACTCTTCTCCATATTCACTAATAATCCAGCCTCTGCTACCAAACAAGCCACTCTCATACAGTACGCAGGTGATTCCACCATCATCTGCTCAGCACACCCCCTACCTGAACTTCAAAAGACCACACAGGAAGCCTTTTCCTCAGTTGAAACTTGGCTTTCAGATGTGCAATTAATACTTAACCCAAAGAAAACAAAACACCTCAACATCCAACTCACCAAACACAATCTAAACACCCACAAATTTAATATTAAAGCCAATGACAACACCATTATCCCCCCAACAGACCACACCAAACTACTTGGAGTTGAAATTGACAATAGCTTCAAGTTTGACATCCACATCTTGTTAACCATAAAAAAATTACACAAAAAACTAGGAGCTTTATACAGAAATAAGCAATTCCTCACCAAAACCGCCAAGATTTCAGTTGCAAATAGCCACCCTATCTACACCCTATTCTACGCCTCTCCAATATTTACCAACGTAAGGCAAAGTGAATTAGGTAAACTCGAAGCTTGCTACAACAAAATAACAAAGTTTGCCACTGGTGCAAATTACCGTAGCCACCACTGCACCTCACTTACTGAACTAGGCTGGATAAAACTCCCGCACCTCCTTCAGTGATACCAACTCTCACTCGCCCTCAAACTACTAAATCATCCTCTAAAAGTCCCTTCCCTCCAAAATCTACTCCCAACCCTATCATACCATCAGACCACTACCCTCCAGCAACAAAAATCATTTACAGGTAACTAAAACCAGGAACTCTAAGTTCTCTTCTCCTACTCCATTGCAAAATTATGGAATACCCTTCCTCACACTATAACGTCTGTGTCATCACACACTAACTTCAAAGCTGCTCTAAAATCTCATCTAAAAGAGCACTGGGCATGCCCCTGTAACAAACCTCTCTAACATCTCTACCCCAACCTCTCTAATCCCTTTCTTCCACCCCTCTAACTACCTCTGATTGCAGCCAAATACATTGCTTGTAAACCTGTATCTCAGCTGTAATATTAGCCACTGTTATTCAAGGGTAACAGCTGCTAGTTCAGCTATTAAAATACTTTAGTCTTTATGGCACCAATGATATAAGTGTTGTAATAATTTCATTTTGAACTATAACTGTTTATTACTATTGTTAAACAAAACCTACTTATACTTCTTGTAACTTGTAAGTATTTGTTGTTTTTATTGTAGAGCTTTTCTCCCCGGGCCTCCACTGAAAAAGGACCTGTGTCCAGTCAGATTTTCCCGGTCAACAAATAAAAAAATAATAAGATGGACACAAGGCCATGTAGCATGAATCATTCCCTGCAGCTGTTCTACACCTAAAGTCTGCAGTTCACAGTACAACTTCATTATGAATGCCACAGGTTAGACACAAAACCATGTGGCGAGCATCATTCCCTGCAGGTGTACTAGACCTAAAGCCTGCTGCTCACAGTACAACTTTATTATGAATGACACAAGATGGAGACAAGGCCATGTGGCATGCATCATTCCTTGCAGCTGTGCTATGCCTAAAGTCTGCAGCTCACAGTACAACTTTATTATGAGAGAGACAAGATGGATACAAAGCAGTGTGGCATGCATCATTCCCTGCAGCTGTATCACACCTAACATCTGCAGCTCACAGTACACCTTTATTATGAATGACACAAGATAAACACTAGGCCATGTGGCATGCATCATTCTCTGAAGCTGTACTACAATTGAAGTCTGCAGCTCACAGTACAACTTTATTATGAATGACACAAGCTGGAAACAAGGCCATGTGGTATGCATCATTCTCTGCAGCTGTACTACACCTGAATTCTACAGCTCGCAGTACAACTTTATTATGAATGACATCATATGGACACAAGGCCATGTGGCATGCATCATTCCCTGCGTCTGTTTTACAACTAAAGTCTGCAACTCACAGTACAACTTTATTATGAATGTACAAAATAGACACAAGGCCATGTGGCGTGCATCATTCCCTACAAGTATACTCCACCTGACATCTGCAACTCACAGTACAACTTTATTATGAATGCCACAAGATTGACACAAGGCCATGTGGCATGCATCAATCACTGCAGCTGCATTACACCTAAAGTCTGCAGCTGACAGTACACCTTTATTATGAATGACACAAGATGAACACAAGGCCATGTGGCATGCATCATTCCCTGCAGCTGTAATACATCTAAAGTCTGCAGCTCACAGTACACCTTTATTATGAATGACACAAGATGGACACAAGGCCACATGTCATGCATCATTCCCTACAGATGTACTACACTTAACGTCTGCACCTCACAGTGCAACTTTGTTATAAATGGCAAAAGATGGATGCCAGGCCTTGGGGCATGCATCATTCCCTGCAACTGTACTATACCTAAAGTCTGCAGCTCACAGTACAAGTTTATAATGAATGACACAAAATGGATGCAAGGCCATGTGGCATGAATCAGTCTGCAGCTTTACTACACCTTAGATCTCCAGCTCACAGTACAGCTTTATTATGAATCTCACAAGATGTACGCAAGGCCATGCGGCACGCATCATTCCCTGCAGCTGTACTACAGCTGAAGTCTGCAGCTCACACTACGACTTTATTATGAATGCCACAAGATGGACACAAGGCCACATTGACTGCATCATTCCGTGCAGCTGTACCACACCTTAAGTCTGCATCTCAGTGCAATTTTACTATGAATGAAACAAGATGGACACAAAGGCATCTGGCATGAATCATTCCTTGCAGGTGTACTGCACCTGAAGTCGGCAGCTCACAGTACAACTTTAATATGAATGAAACAAGATGGACACAGAGCCATCTGGCATGAATCCTTCCCTGCAGCTGTTCTACTTCAAATGTCTGCAACTCACAGTACAACTTTATTATGAATGGCACAAGATGGATGCAAGGCCCCATAGCATTTATCGTTCCCTGCAGCTGTACTACGTCTAAAGTCTCCAGCTCAGTGAAACTTTATTATGAATGCCACAACATGGACACAAGCCCATGTGGCAAGCATCATTTCCTGAAGCTATACTTCACCTAAAGTCTGCAGCTCACAGTACAACTTTATTATGAATGAAACAAGATGGACACAAGGCCATGAGGCACTTATCACTCCCTGCAGCTGTACTACACCTAAAGTCTACAGCTCACAGTACAGCTTCATTATGAATGACACAAGATAGGTGCAGGGCCATGGGGTATGCATCATTCCCTACAGCTGTACTACATCTGACATTTGAAACTCACACTACAACTTTATTATGAATGCCACATGATGCACACAAGGTCATGTGGCATGCATCATTCCCAGCAGCTGAACTACACCTAAAGCCTGCAGCTCACACTACAGCTTTATTATGAATGACATGAAATGGATGCAAGGCCATGTGGCATGTCATTCCCTGCAGCTGTACTACACTTAGTCTGCAACTCCCAGTACAACTTTGAGAATGACACAAGATGGATACAAGGCCATGTGGCATGCATCATTGCCTGCAGCTGTACTACACCTAAAGTCTGCAGCTCACTGTACAACTTTCTTATGAATGCCACAAAATGGACACAAGGCCATGTGGCATGCATCATTCCTTGCAGCTGTACTGCACCTAAAGTCTACAGCTCACAGTACAGCTTCCTTAACATCTCATAAGCAGATCAATTGTTGAAAACTATGTGCCCAAACTCTGGAAAATATCCTGTTACACCCATACACAAAGGTGGGACCTCCACTGAACTTAACTACATACTCATTTCTTTACTCTCCCCCCTGGCCAAAATCCTAGAAAAATGCATCCATACCCAGATGTTAAATTATCTCCTAGACAGCAACATCCTGTCACCTACTCAGCATGGTTTCAGACCTACCCATAGTACCACTACAGCCCTCTTCTGCTTCACAGACACAGTAAAGCATATAAAAAATGAAGGCCTACAGGTGTCAACTCTTTTTTTTTGGACATGTCCAAAGCATTTGACACAGTCTCGCACCAAATCCTGCTAAACAAACTAAACCAGTATCACCTATCAAATTCCACTCTTACCTGGTTCCAAAGCTGCTTAACTGACAGGTACCAAGCTGTGAAATGGGAAAATTCTCTCTCTCCTCCGCTGCTCATAACTGTACGAGTCCCACAGGGTTCTATCTTAGGAAAACTACTATTCACAGTCTTCACAAATGACCTCCATACCTCCTCACAACATGTATCTATCATTCACTATGCAGATGACACTACCTTAATCTGTGCTGCACAAAACATTCCCACCCTCCTGCAAACAACTCAACTAGCATTCTCTGACGTTGAAAACTACCTTACCAAAGCCCAACTTATCCTCAATCCAAAGAAAACTCAGCTTATGATTATAACCAGTTCTAAAAAACACTGATAAGTCAATTCACTATTTACTCCACTATTTACTCCACAAATGCTACTCCAATCGCTCCAGTTGCACAGGCTAAACTACTGGGAATAGCCATAGACTTCCACCTAAAATTTGATAGTCATTTCAACTTAACTATTAAAAAAGTACATGCCAAACTGGGATCACTCTACTGTATCAAACCATTTCTTACCAACAACACAAGATCAGCCATTGCTCGAAAACTGAACTAAGCAGAATGGAAGCCTGCTATAACAGAATTGCCCGCTTTTCTGCAAATTGCTCATATAGAACTCATCACTCTACTGCTTTGAGACTGCTCCAGTGGCTTGAACTACCCAACCTCCTAACCTACAATTAGCTCTGCCTATGTCATTCTATCTATGACCTCCCACATAAGTGTCCTGCCCTCAAAAACGTAATACAACATCACTCAGCCAAAAGGCCTCTTAGATCATCAAGCAAACTACTACTAGAAGTCACCAACAGCTATAATAGCTTTGGCGATGCCCTATATAGTAGTTCAGTGGCTAAAAAAATGGAACTCTGTCCCCATTAGCATTCAAAACACATCATCCTAAGCCTCCTTTAAAGACCTCATCAGGCAACATCTCAAGCAAAGTTGGCAGTGCCATGATTGCTCCCCAGGCTAGTGAAAGCGGATAAAGGTATACATACTAAATCTAGAGTGCTTGAAATCTTACTCACAAACACTGACTAATCTATAATGTATGTATGTACTGTACCTGTGTACTATGTATGTATTCTACCTGTTCCAAATTTCAGCTGTACACCGCAAATCAATTAATTACCTTTATTTATCAATTAATTTTTTTTTTGTCAACTCCACTGTAACTGTTGATGTTCTGCATACCACTGTAAAAACATGCCTTTTGTAATTTGTGTGTATATTGATCATGTCTAAATAACTAAATGTATCTGTAATTTTTCTTTGTAGAGCTTTTCTCCCTCAGGCCTCTGCTGAAAAAGGGCCTTTTCGGCTCAAGTCAGACACCCCCGGTTAACAAATGTAAAATAAAATAAATTATGAATGACACAAGATGGGTGCAGGGCCATGGGGTATGCATCATTCCCTACAGCTGTACTACACCTGAGGTCTGAAACTCACACTACAACTTTATTATGAATGGCACAAGATGGACACAAGGCCATATGGCATGCATCATTCCTTGCATCTGTACTGCACCTAAAGTCTGCAGCTCACAGTACAACCTTATTATGAATGCCAATAGATGTAGACAAGGCCATGTGGAATGCATAATTCCTTGCAGCTATACTGCAACTGAAGTCTGCAACTGACAGTACAACTTTATTATGAATGACACAAGATAGACACAAGGCCAAGTGGCATGCATCATTTCCTGCAGCTGTTCTACACCTAATGTCTGCAGCTTACAGTACAACTTTATTATGAATGACACAAGATGGATCCAAGACAATTTGGCATGCATCATTCCCTGCAGCTGTATTACACCTAAAGTCTACAGCTCACAGTACAACTTTATTATGACACAAGATGGACACAAGGCCATGTGGCATGCATCATTCCTTGCAGCTGTACTACACCTAAAGTCTGCACCTCACGGTACAACTTTATTATTTATGACATAAGATGGACACAAGGCCACATGACATGCATCATTTGCTGCAGCTGTACAACACCTGAAGTCTGCACCTCACAGTATAATTTTATTATGAATGGCACTAGATGGACACAAGGCCATGTGGCATGCATCATTCCCTGCAGCGGAACTACACCTAAAGTCTGCAGCTCACAGTACAGCTTTATTATGAATGCCACAAGATGGACACAAGCCTGTGCGGCATGCATCATTTCCTGAAGCTGTACTTCACCTAAGGTCTGCAGCTCACAGTACAACAGTACAGCTTCATTATGAATGATACGAGATAGGTGCATGGCCTCATCATTCCCTATAGCTGCACTACATCTGACGTCTAAAGCTCACACCAACTTTATTATGAATGCCACAAGATGGACACAAGGCCATGTGGCATGCATCATTCCCAGCAGCTGAACTACACCTAAAGTATGTAGCTCATGGTAGAAGTGCATTATGAATGCCACAAGATGAACACAAGGCCATATAGCATGCATCATCCCTACAGCTGTACTATACCTAAAGTCTGCAGCTCACACTACAGCTTTATTATGAATGACATGAAATGGATGCAAGGCCATGTGGCATGCATCATTCCATGCAGCTGTACTACACCTAAAGTCTGCAACTCCCAGTACAACTTTATTGAGAATGACACCAGATGGATGCAAGGCCATGTGGCTTGCATCATTGCCTGCCACTATGCTACACCTAAAGTTTGCAGCTCCCAGTTCAACGTTATTATGAATGACAAAATATGCATACAAGGCCATGTGGCATGCATCATTCCCTGCAGTTCTACTACACCTAAAGTCTGCATCTCACAGTACAACTTTATTATGAATGACACAAGACAGAAGCAAGGCCATTTGGCATGCATCATTCCCTGCAGCGGTACAACACCTAAAGTCTGCAGCTCACAGTACAGCTTTATTAGGAATGACACAAGATACACACAAGACCAGGTGGCATGCATCATTTCCTGAAGCTGTACTGCACCCAAATGTCTGCAGCTCACAGTACAACTTTATTATGAATGACAAAAGATGGACACAAGGCCACATGTCATGCATCATTCCCTGCAGCTGTACTACACCTGAAGTATGCAGCTCACAGTGCAACTTTATTATGAATGCCACAAGATGGACACAAAGCCATCTGGCATGAATTATTTCCTGCAGCTGCACTACACCTAATGTCTGCAGCTCGCAGTACAACTTATTATGAATGAGACAAGATGGAAACAAGGCCATGTGGCATGCATCATTCCCTGCAGCTGTACTACATCTAAAGTCTGCAGCTCACAGAAAAACTTTATTATGAATGCCACAAGATGCACACAAGGCCATGTGGCATGCATTATTTCTATGCAGCTGTACTACACCTAAAGTCTGCAGCTCACAGTACATCTTTAATATGAATGACACAAGATGGATGCAAGGCCATGTGGCGTACATGATTCCCTGCAGCTGTACTACACCTAAAATTTGCAGCTCAGTACAATTTTATTATGAATGACACAAGATGGGTGCAAAGCCATGTGACCTGCATCATTCCCTCTAGCTGTACTACACCTGAGGTCTGCAGCTCGCAGTTTTTTACTGTGAATTAACCAAGATGGACTCAAGGCCATCTGGCATGCATCCTTCCCTGCAGCTTTACTACACCTGAAGTCTGCAGCTCACAGTACAACTTTTTTATGAATGCCACAAGATGGACACAAGGCCATCTGGCATGCATCCTTCCCTGCAGCTTTACTACACCTGACGTCTGCAGCTCACAGTACAACTTTCTTATGAATGCCACAAGATGGACACAAGGCCATGTGGCATGCATCATTCCCTGCAGCTGTGCTACATCTGAAGTCTGCAGCTCACAGAACATCTTTATTATGAATGCCACAAAATAGACACAAGGCCATGTGGTATGCATCATTCCCAGCAGCTGAACTGCATCTAAAGTCTGGACCTCAGGGTAGAACTTCATTATGAATGCCACAAGATGGATGCAATGCCATGCATCATTCCCTGCAGCTGTACTACACCTAACGTCTGCAGCTCACACTACAACTTTATTATGAATGACACAAAATGGATGCAAGGCTATGTGGCATGCATCATTTCCTGCAGCTGTACTACACCTAAAGTCTGCAGCTCCCAGTACAACTTAGGATCATAGGATCCTAGTGTCATAGGAAGTTACAAGGCTATTGGCCCTGAAGCTTTTACAAGCCTAGCCAAAAATTTAGCCCATGTTCCAACAAGTCAGCACCCTGTGCCACTGTCAAGCAGGGACACAGGTGGAATCCTAGTGGTATATTTTCTGTTCCTCATCCAGTTATCCAAGTTGCACTTAAAAAGGGATAATGAGGTACTCTGCTTTACATGGAGAGGGAGTCAGTTCCACAAAAGGGGGGGCTCTCTGGGACACAAAGCCAACAGGTTCTATTGATGTCACAGACCAGGTTGAGGGTCACGCGTGTGGGATAATAGAGTGAAGCTTGACTTGGGGATATGCAGCAGTCCCATCAGGGCGGGGTCTGAGATTGCTTTGTATGCCAGACAGAGGTCACCTTTGAGAAGTCTGTAGGAGATTGAGTAGAGGGACAGGACTTTTAGCCTGTGTGTGTAAGGTAGATATTTGAGGCCCTGGATTCTCCGGGTGAGGAACTTCTGTGGTCCCTCCAGCTGCTGCATGTGCTTTGTGAGGTACATGCCAAAAGGGGCACTGTACTCAATAATGGGTTTTATAAAGGAAGAATACAGGGATGTTATGACCACCTTGTCCTTGGATGAGTTACCCTTACTAATGAGGTGGGCCATGCAGAAAGTTTTCTGTACAATGGAGGCAATATGGTGATCAAAAGTCAGTTTGCTATCAACCTTGGGTACCCAAGTCTGTCATGACTGACGATTGCGCACTTGGTGCCTTATTATCAATATGATAATTTGTGGGGACATCATTCTCCCCAAAAGGGATGATGATGCATTTTCTGGCATTCAGTCTGAGACCATGTTTCTGCCACCAGTCATTTGTTTGGGTGAGACCCGCTTGGAGGATGTCCACATCACAAGGGGAATTGATAACAGCACCCAGCTTGCACTCATCTGCAGACTTCATCAGCCACAGCCCACTAGATTTGGCCTACACCTCTGGGAAGTATATCCCAAAAAGCAGAGGCCCCCTAGACCAATCCCTGCAGTAAACTGCTTGTTATGGGTCTACTTGAGGTGGCTTCCCCTATATTGACTAGGTTGGATCTATCAGAGATCCACTTTGCTACCCATCTTGGTAACACATGGATTGATGCCTAGTTGAGAGGGTTTATCTATTGTACCTGATTGGGGAATAGTATCTAAGATCTTGGCCAGGTCAAGGTAAGCTGTGTGCACTGTCTTCCCCTCATCTATGGCCTTAGTGACAGTCTCAAAGAAGTCGACCAAATTTAGCAGGCATGACCTCCCCTTGACAAAACCAAACTGTTTGGGATCAAGTGCCTGAGGGTTGCCAATATGCTCCAGCTTTGTGCAAAGGGATGACAGAAGCTGTCCTCCACTTGGTTGGGATGAAGCCAGCACTCGGGCTTTGGTTGAATAGGGTGACTAATGGTGCTGCAAGTTCTTGCCTGAGTTCATGTAGGATGCAGCCTCGGATGTTATTGGGTCTCATGGAGGCTGTATTTTTTTTGCCTTGAGAGGGCAGTGATGACTTCCCCCTAGAGATAAGTGAAGGGGGGCAGGTGCTGGGGAATGTCTTGTGTTACTAATGGGGGACAGAGGAGTTAAGTTTTCACTGAACTTGTCTGCCAGCAGGTTGGCTTATATCTACAGGGTTTGTATATGTGGTGTCCTTGACCACCAGTTCTGAGCAGATCTGAGTGCTTCCCTTGAGATTGCAGATGTATGTGAAGAAAGCCTTATGAGCATTCACAGACAGTTCCACACGAGACAACACCATCTTTTTCTAATGTCTCATCATACAAGGTTATACAGCATATTTTCCCCTAGTCCTTAGCATCCATGATATCATCCTACTGCTTGGAAAAACAAGTGGCTAGACCAGTTTTTTTAATCTTTGTCGTAATTAACCAATGTACATCCACATCTGCTTTCCTTGAATCCTGAATCTCCCCACCCCAGTATCTTAATGACCAGCCATTATAGCAACTACATCAAAGTATAAGGTAAATAGTTCCTGGTCTTTCATCTTTGTCTGCTATTTTAACATCAGAAACCGGCACATTTGGAGATTTAACACATTCCAAAAGCATTCTCTTATATTTGATATTCAGAAAGACAAACATTCCACTAACTATGAGAACAAGACTCAAACTGTAAATGAAGAAAAATAACAAAAAGCTGCGTTTCAGTTTTAACGGTTTCATTAACCGTCGCAGTAACCCTCCATTTCTTTTCTTTCTTTGTATTAAACTAGCATTAAAGGTTCATTGGTACTTTGAGAATGACACAAGATGGGTGCAAGGCCATGTGGCATGCATCATTCCCTGCAGCTGTACTAAACCTAAAATTTGCAGCTCCCAGTACAACTTTATTATGAATGACACAAGATGGACACAAGGCATGTGGCATGCATCATTCCCTACATCTGTACTACACCTAAAGTCTGCAGCTCACAGTACACCTTTATTCTGAATGAGACAGGATGGACACAAGGCCACGTGTCATGCATCATTCCCTACATCTGTACTACACATAAGGTCTGCAGCTCACAGTACAACTTTATTATGAATGACACAAGATGGGTGCAAGGCCATGTGGCATGCATCATTCCCTGCAGCTGTACTAAACCTAAAATTTGCAGCTCCCAGTACAACTTTATTATGAATGACACAAGATGGACACAAGGCATGTGGCATGCATCATTCCCTACATCTGTACTACACCTAAAGTCTGCAGCTCACAGTACACCTTTATTCTGAATGAGACAGGATGGACACAAGGCCACGTGTCATGCATCATTCCCTACATCTGTACTACACATAAGGTCTGCAGCTCGCAGTACACTTTTATTATGAATGACACAAGATGGACACAAGGCCATGTGGCATGCATCATTCCCTACATCTGTACTGCACCTAAAGTCTGCAGCTCACAGTACACCTTTATTCTGAATGAGACAGGATGGACACAAGGCCATGTGTCATGCATCATTCCCTACATCTGTACTTACACATAAGGTCTGCAGCTCGCAGTACACTTTTATTATGAATGACTCAAGATGGACACAAGGCCTTGTGGCATGCATCATTCCCTGCAGCTGTACTACATCTAAAGTCTGCAGCTCACAGTACAATTTTATTATGAATGACACAAGATGGACACAAGGCCATGTGGCATGCATCATTCCCTGCAGCTGTACTGCATCTAAAGTCTGCAGCTCACAGTACAACTTTATTATGAATGACACAAGATGGACACAAGGCCATGTGGCATGCATCATTCCCTACATCTGTACTACACATAAGGTCTGCAGCTCACAGTACACCTTTATTATGAATGCCACAAGATGGACACAAGGCCATGTGGCATGCATCATTCCCTGCAGCTGTACTACACCTAAAGTCTGCAGCTCACAGTACAACTTTATTATGAATGAGACAGGATGGACACAAGGCCACGTATCATGCATCATTCCCTGCAGCTGTACTACACATAAGGTCTGCAGCTCACAGTACACCTTTATTCTGAATGAGACAGGATGGACACAAGGCCACGTGTCATGCATCATTCCCTACATCTGTACTACACATAAGGTCTGCAGCTCACAGTACAACTTTATTATGAATGACACAAGATGGGTGCAAGGCCATGTGGCATGCATCATTCCCTGCAGCTGTACTAAACCTAAAATTTGCAGCTCCCAGTACAACTTTATTATGAATGACACAAGATGGACACAAGGCCATGTGGCATGCATCATTCCCTACATCTGTACTACACCTAAAGTCTGCAGCTCACAGTACAACTTTATTATGAATGAGACAGGATGGACACAAGGCCACGTGTCATGCATCATTCCCTGCAGCTGTACTACACATAAGGTCTGCAGCTCACAGTACACCTTTATTATGAATGCCACAAGATGCACACAAGGCCATGTGGCATGCATCATTCCCTGCAGCTGTACTGCACCCAAAGTCTGCAGCTCACAGTACAATTATATTACTTCTGACAGTTTGATTATCTTAGTTTTGAATTTGTATGTTTGCTTGTGTAAAACATATCTATGTGTCAACCTTCCTAAATGATGTCACTGCTTTTTAACTACCCTATTTACATTAGTAGGTGCACTTGTCTTTGTACCTTTTTTGTGAGCAGTAGTATCATAAATGGTTTAAAATAATAAATACATAGTAAGAAACTGAAGTACGTCTGCAAATACAGAAGCTTGGCATTAGCATAAAACTCTGACATAGTTAGAATGGCCAAAGCATAGTAAACCTTTATGATCTTATTCCCAAGTCTGTTTTTCAGATATAACGTTTCTTATCAAAGTCAGAGGCATGAAAGTAGAACTGGAAGAGGAAATGTATTGCTTGTCAAAAACAGCAATGTTAGTGTTTTTATCTCGACTTCCAGTGAAAAAAAATGAATAGCAGCCAAACTAGATAATTTCTAATGCCTCTTGGCTCAACTCACTCAAACTATGAATTGACTGTATGTATCAACATTCCTCAAAACACTATAACAGGTAATTTGCTAACTAGTCCACAATGCAGAAATGCACCGTTATTGGGGGTCTAAATCTGCACTGAGAACCTAAAGTTAATTTCTTGTCCATTTACTGCGCTAACTGAACATGCATATTTTTTTCAGTTTAATTCTGAGAGCATACAGACTTTAACATAGTTGGTGGAAGGCATGCAGTTGTCTGCAGTCTGGGCTTCAGCTGCCCCTCCAGATGTTCTTCACACATGGCTGGCAGGCCTTCATTCAATGACTGATGAACTATTCACCCATGGCTGCAGGCCTTCATTCAGTGACTGATGTGCTATTTCTGTTCTGCTTTCAGCTAAAATTCACTGTTTTCAAAGACAAAATAATCTCTAGAGCCTTTCGACGTGGAACAAACTAAGATATGCTGAATGGTTTTACCTGAATTCTGAGAGAGAATGAGGTAAGACATTATATCACTTCATTAGGGTCTACTTCACTGATATTGTTGGCAGCACAACATCAAAAGTGCAGAACATCATGCAGGTAAATGGAAATTTCCGTAGGGGGAGATTTCTGTTTACTTCAATGTAGTGCCGTCTCTGAGTTGGAATATTTAAGTTGGGGGGTGCAGGGTGTCTTGCCCCCCTGCCTACGCTAGTTTGTTTTTATTTATTTATTTTTTTTTATTCAGTGTTTTACTACATCGATCACTAGAGGCCGATCTTTAGTGATTCGATGTAGTAAAATTTCGATAACGTGATATAGACACCTTCATTAATGTACTTCCATTCCAGCACAGGTATTACCTCTGGAAAAAAAGTGAAGTAAAGTGTATTTTTGCAGTTTGCAAACCATTTGAGATGAAGAGCAATTGTAGCATTTTTTTACAATGGCTTCAACCTCTTCTGCATCCAAATGAATTCTATAAAGAAACAAACTACTTATCCAGCATTTGTGCAGTTTTGAACTCAGATTGGCAGAGCTGCTCAGAGTTTGGCAACTTAGTCTGAGACCTGCAGAGCATCTATACTAAATCTGAAGCATTCAATGAGAACTGCAAACAGTAAGTATATTTAAAGCTCACACTGCATTTTCTGAAACTGAGTCAGGAAGGCCCAGCTTGTGCTGAATTAGTAGTGGATGGTACCACTCATGCTGAACCCGTGGACATTACCAACCTGCTTGCAGACAGGTTTGGTGAAAATTTCTCGCTTCTGTCCCCACCAATTATACCCCAAAGTTTACCCATAACTAGTACTCTACCCAGTATCACCAAAGAGTAGGTAAGAACCACAGTCTCCATGGCCTCTATGGGATTGGATAACATCCGAGGCTGCTTACTAAACAGTGTAAAACAGGAGTGAGCGGAACCACTGAGCACCTTCTTCAAACTGTCTAAGTACTGGCATTGTCCCAGCAGAGTGGAACCAGCAACAGTAACCCCTTGCACAAAAAAGGGGGTCTCTCAACCGACCTTGGGAAACTATACATCCACAAGCCTGACTAGCCTTATCTGTAAGGCCACCGACAGAATCCTCATGGACCTCATCAACAAGGATATAGGAGACCTTCAAACTGTTGACCCGACTTAGACTGACTTTAATCAAGGGCAGATCATGCCTAATAAATCTGGTAGACTTCTTTGAGACTCAACCTGGCCAAGGCCTTTGACACAGTCTCCTACTCAGGCATCATTGAGAAACTCACCCAGCTGAGGATTAACCTATATGTCATTAGATGGGTTGCCAACTGGCTCACCGACAGAACACATGCAATTAAAGTTGGAGATTCCACCTCTACCAGCACACCTGTTACCAGTGGCATTCCATAAGGTTTTGTGCTGGCCCCCTACTGTTTGGAATATATATCTCAGAAATCCAGCTGAAGATAGATCTGTGGCTTACCAGTTTCCCTGATTACAAGCTAGGTGTAATTACAGAAACCCCCAGTGATGTCAACATTCTACAAAATGGGCTCACACCGATAAATGATTGGTGTGAGAGGCACAGACTTAAACTTAGGACAAAAAATGCATTATCATAGGAAGTTACTAGACTTTTGGCCCTGAAGCCCTTATAAGCCTAACCAAGAGTTTAGCCCATGCATAGACAAATCAGCACCCGATGACCCTGTCCAGCAGGGACATGGGTGGAATCCCAGGGATGTATTTTCTATTTCCCATCTAGTTATCCAGATTGCGCTTAAAAAGAGTTAGAGGTACTCTGCTTGACATGGAGAGGAAGTCTGTTCCATAGATAGAAGAGTCTGGGGGACAAATCTATCCTACCAGCAAGTCTTATTGATGTCACAGACCTGGATGAGGCCGCATGTGCGGGTTACTTGAGTGAAGCCTGACTTGCAGATATGCAGCAGTCCCATCAAGGTGGGGTCCATGTGCCTTGTTTGCCAGACAGAATTCACCTCTGAGGAGTAAGTATGAAACAGAGTAGAGGGATAGGGCTTTTAGCCTATCTTTGTATGGTAGATTTTTTTGAGGCCCTGGATTCTCCTGGTGAGGAACCTCTGTGGTGTCTCCAGCTGCTGCATGTGCTTTGCAAGGTACATGCCAAATAGGGCATTGTACTCAATAATGGGCCTTATAAGGGAAGAATGCATGGATGTTATGACTTCCTTGTCCCTGGATGAGTTGCTCTTACTTGTGAGGTGAGCCATGTAGAGAAGAAAAATATAAAGTATATTTATATTGATTTATACGGTATAAAGAAAAAATTCTCGATTTCAACAATTGGCTAAGTTTCTGGTATCATTCAAAGGGGATCCAGTGTCTGCCTGGGATGACATGCTTGACAAACCACGCTGCTTTGCTAGAGATGGCTTGCACCTGTCACCCTTGGGCTTTCGAATACTGGCCAAGGCTCTTGCCCACCCCAAAGTGCCTTGTTTTAGGCAAGGCTCAAAAGATAAATCCACCGCCGTAAATAGCACAAGTAACATAACTGAGGGTGATGCTTCTCAATGCCAGAAGTCTAAACCACAAAATGCACGCACTCGAGGCACTCCTCAGTATGAAGAAAATCAGTATATGTGCAGTAACAGAAACCTGGTTTAAGGCTCCAGAGAGCACCCCAGCACTACCAGGCTACAACTTGTACCGTACATTTTGGCCACAGAACCTGAACCGAAATACAAAAGGCCGGAGCATATTCATATTCATCAAGGATACCCACACCTCCAGGTTAGTGGCACAGCACAATGCTTCAGAGGTCATCCACATGTAACTAACAATGGGCAAAACTGCATTTCAAATTGTAGCTTGCTACAGATCACCCACCATGTCCCAGGACCCCCATTCTGCATTTCTGGAAACACTGGGAAACAAAGGTCCTACCAAACACCCTAATATTGGGTGATTTCAATTATCCAAACAACTGGGAGAAATACTCAAGTACTAACTCCCTTGCCCAACATTTCCTATAATTTATAAACTCAAACACCCTGGTTCAACTGGTCAATACTCCCACCAGAGGTGACAAACATATTGGACCTGGTGGTCATCAACATGGGCGACCAGTGCTCCACACTGGAGGTCAACCCCTCACTGGTTAGATCTGACCATAAACAAATCACTTTGGATATCCACATTCCACCCCCCACTCCCGGACAAGGAAACAACCGTGAACAACTTTTCAAAAGCAATCTTCATGTTACTTAAGACTGAGGTGGAAAGTTTCAAAGCCCCCCATGCTGAAGGATAATGCTGTCCAAGCTGCAAAATCCTTTACTAATGCATTCTACGGGCACCTACAAGAATGCATGGATCGTGCCATCCCAAGCAAAACCAAGACACTGTCCTCCAGGAAAAGGAAACCAGTCTGGTGGACTCCTTCCATAAACAAGCTATACAATAGAATGAGGAAACTAGTACAGAAAAGAGTAAAATCCCAAGAAGGGAAGACATCCATGTTCAGTATCAGCAAGGAACTACGATCCCTCATAAAATCATCCAAGGCGAGCTTTGAAAGAAAAATTGCCAAGGATTCCAAAGATAACCACATGGCATTCTTTAGCTATGTCAAGAATCCAAGTGGCAATTCTCAGATCTGCTCAGAGTTGGTGCAGAATGGCACAAAATACACTGAACCAACCGATATCACCAACATCCTGGCAGACAGGTTCAGCGCAAACTTCACCCCTAAAAGGGCCCATAACTATACCAGAAGAATGTAGAGTCCCTGAAATCAGACACTCAGGTTAAAACAGCCCTCTCTAAAGCCAGAAACACAGCATCAGTGGGACAGGACGGTGTCCCAGGCTGTGTCCTACATGAGCTCAAAGATGAACTAACCCCTCACCTAAACACACTGTTCAAACTCAGCCTCTCCATAGGCTATGTACCCATAGAGTGGCACACAGCAACAGTTCCACTCCACAAAGGTGGAGCCACAACAGACCCTGGGAACTATCACCCCATAAGCCTGGCTAGCTTGGTCTGCAAGGCTATGGAGTGCATCATCATGGAACTCAACAGAGACATTGGGAACCTCCAAACACTGGAACCTACCCAGTTCGGCTTTAAGGGCAGATCATGCCTCCTAAACCTGGTGGACTTCTTTGAGACAGTTACCAAGGTTATAGATGAGGGAAAGGTGGTACACACAGCCTACCTAGACCTCACAAAGGCCTCCAACACCATTCCCCATTCTGGTATTCTAGACAAGCTCACCAGCCTGAACATAAACCCCTATGTCACAAGATGGGTTGCCAACTGGTTCATGGGCAGAACCCACATGGTGAGAGTTGCAGGAGCTAGGTCCGACTCTAAACCAGTTACATGTGGAGTTCCCCAGGGCTTAGTCCTAGGACCCCTTCTGTTTGGCATATACTTCTCAGAGGTACAGGCAAGCACAGGAGGACTATGGCTGACCAAGTTTGCAGACGACTGCAAACTAGGGGCTGTAATTGACTGTCTGGCTGACAAACATCCTCCAAAAGGGTCTCACTGAGACGCATACCTGGTATCAAAATCATGGCCTCAAGCTAAATGCCAAAAAGTGCATAGTCATCCCCTTTGGAAAAAACAAAGTACCCACAAACTACCACGTAGGTGGTAGGTCCCCTAAATACGGAAGACGTAATAAGGGATCTTGGGACCCAAGTAGATAGTAATCTCACCTTTCATAATCACATTGCCAAAGTGGTTAGAAAATCCTTATACGTGGCCCACCTAATCACAAAAGGGTTCGCATCCAGATTAAAAGAGGTCATTGTGCCCCTCTACTCATCAGATCCATCATAGAGTACAACGCCCCATTTGAGATGTACCTTACAAGACACCTGCAACAACTGGAAAGACCACAGAAGTACCTCACCAAGAGGATCACCGGCCTCAAACAGATGCCCTATGCAGCTCGACTGAAGAAACTCCAGCTGTACTCTGTTGCATACCGCCTACTCAGAGGTGATCTCTGCCTGACAAACAAGGCCATGTCCAACCCAGAATTGATAAAGAAATTGGTAAAGAAAACCTTATCCACCTCGAGCCACAAGCTCTAGGGATCTAAACTTCACGACAACAATAAATAGGACATGCTGGAGGGCTAGATTCTTGTCCCAGAGACTTCCCATGCTTTGGAACAAGATTCCAATCTACATTAGGCAGAGCTCCTCACTAACACTATTCAAAAGAAACCTTGGTGAGTGGATGGGAAACAGTTTACCCTGGGGATCACTTCAGTGGCTCTGCTGGACAGAGGCACAGGGAACTAATCTAAGGGGGTGGCGGAAGCCAACACATTCTGGCTAGGCTTATAAATGCCTTCAGGCAGATAGGCCTAGTACCTATCTATGAAAGCTTTCAATACAATGGAAGCAACATGGTGGTCAAAAGTCAGCCTGCTATCAATCTGGGTGCTCATATCCTTCAGGACAGACTACGTGCTTACAACATTGTTAGTAATGTGATCATTTGTGGGGACATCTCTCCCCAAAGGGGATGATGCATTTTTTGTATTCAGCTTAAGGCCAGGTTTCTGGCACCAGCCATTTGTTTGGGTGAGACCCTCTTGGGGGATGTCCATGTCACTAGGGGTATTGATGACAGCTCCCAACTTGCAGTCATCTGCAAATCTGGTCAGCCATAGCCCACTGGTTTTGGCCTGTACCTCAGAAAAGTATATCCCAAATAACCGAGGCCCCAAGACTAAACCCTGGGGTAGGCTGCTCAATACGGGTCTACTGCTTGAGGTGGCTTCCCCTATTTTAACTTGGAGGGTTATATCAGTGAGCCAGTAGACTACCCATCTGGTAAAATACAGATTGATGCCTAGTTGAGAGAGTTTATCTATTATGCCCAAGTGGAGAATAGTGTCGAAGGCTTTGGCCAGATCAAGGTAGGGGATGTGCACTGTCTTCCCCTCATCCATGGCTTTGGTGACTGTCTCAAAAAAGTCGACCATATTTAAGACATGACCTCACCTTGACAAAGCCAAACTGTGTGGGATCAAATCATTGGAGGTTGCCAATGTCCTTGTTAATGAGGTCCATGATCCATTCCATGGCCTTGCAAATCAGGATAGTTAGGCTGATGTGTCTGTATTTTCTTGGATCAGTGGATGCTCCACCTTTGTGTAAAGGGATGACAGTGGCTGTCATGCACTCATCTGGGACAAAGCCGGTACTCAAGACTTTGAATAAGGTGCCTAATGGTGCTGCAAATTCCTACCAGAGTTCATGTAGGATGCAGCCTAGGATGTTATCGGGTCCCATGGAGGCTGTATTTTTTGCCTTTGACAGAGCAGTGATGACCTGATCCCTAGATATAAGGGGAAGGTAGTAGGTACTGGGAATGTCCTGAGTTACAGATGGATGGGAGGGGGGCAGAGGGATGAAATTTTTGCTGAATCTGTCAGCCAGCAAGTTTGCTATATCTACGGCATTTGTATATGTGGTGTCCTTGACCACCAGTTGTGAACAGATCTGGGTGCTTCCTTTGAGATTGGAGACATAGGTGAAGAAGGCCTTATGATTGTCTCTAGTAGATGTGGCCAATGTGGACTTGAAATTTGCTTTGGAGGATTTCAGTAGTGTTCTTATTTGCTTGTTTAGGCTAAGGAGAGGTTGCTTCCAATTGGGCACCTGCTCCTTCTTGGTCCTGGACAGCAATTTTTTTCTTTTGTTATAGAGTTAATTTATTGCAGATGTCCACCAGGCAGGTTTAATCTTCCTTGTGGAGGATGATTTAGCCCTGTCAGCATACCTCTTAGAGCAGAACATCTGGACAAAGCATAAAATAATGGGGGGGCAAACAGGGACAGATTTTAAATATTGCTCTTACAAACTTAAAGTTGATAGAATAATAGGTTTTGCATTAGCATGAATTTTCTGAAGGATGTGGAGTCTTAAACTCAAATGTTTGTCATTATTTAATGACTTCACTCCTCAGCTATTTGCCAGAAAAGTATAGATTTTTAGGAGGAACACACCAAAAATATAAGGCAAAATTCTGGACATTCTGTAAAAATCTGTACAGTTGAGAAGTATTCTTGTCCAGAATTCCTGATTCCATGCATCTATATAAATATTCGTATAGTAATTTGGTATAGATTTGGATACTGGTGCCAGTTCTTAGAGCTGTGAAGCTGTTTATACCATCCCTCAGGAGGCTGTAATCAGCTTTGGAGAAGTTTTTTTGATTGACCCTAGGTAGAGAGTGGTCATGGGAGATGGTGACTTTGAATGTGACTGCTTTATGGTCGGATCTTCCTCTTCAGCAAAGAAGTCCCCACAAATTACAATGTTAATAATACCCCCTAAGTTCAAACCCACTGATGAGAGATTTGCTAACATGCTCATAGCAACCTTAACTTTGATCACCATGTTTCCACAGTGGACTTCATAAGGCCTTCTCTGTTGCACATCTCATACGTAAGGACATTGAGTTTCAGATTTCATGCCCTTCAGAAAATTCATGGTAATGCAAAACCTGTTGTTCTATCAACTTTTTAAGTTTGTAGGAGAAATATTTAAAAATTGTCCTTATTGTTGGGCCTTTGTCCTTCCATTGTTTATGGCTTTGTCCAGATTTCTTGCTCTGAGAGATTGAGAGGTATGTAGACTATGTCTTGGTCTATAAGAGAACAAGGGTTTAATTTGGCTTAGCTTTTGAAGGCCCTAGGGCAAAAGAAGCAATTGTAGTAGTTATACTATTAGTTTGGATACAACTGATAGTGCCCTGTTAGTCTCTAGCACAGCCTTAATGTTATCCAAGTGAGTTAACACTGTATAAATGGCCTCTGTGTTGACAGTAACCAGACAGGTGTCCTGATCTTTTGTAATACTTTAGATTTTTTTTTTGTATTTTATGAAAACTTCCAGGTAGACGGCTCTTCCCTCTTTAGGGTATTGTGTAGTCTGTGCTGCTACCCACAGCTCTATTCATTGAGGAGTTTCAGATGGAAACAGAATGTTTATGGAGATGGGAGGGACCTGTAGAGACCCAGGAAGAACTTGCAAATGCCAGACACGAATAGGCCGAAGGTCAGGATGAAACTTTGTACCTTGTTCATAGAAGGCAAAGACCTTAATATTATGCCAACTGGTCTCTCCAGTTATAGAATGTAATAGATAGATCAGCTCAGGCTTGTTCCTTTACTCATGTAGAACTCAAAAATTGAGAGCTGTATAACAGTATCCACATGCTATGAACACTGAGCTCACTTTACTTACATTTGTTGTCTTATCTTAGTATCTTATTTCTCTTCACAAATCGGAAGTTCTTTGCACAGTGTAATACTGCATACAGAGGCATAAATGCTTAAGAAAATATATTTAGGACCACTTGTGTATCTTCAGAAAAAAAAAAAAACAGAATGGTGTTCTACTGTTAGACGTATTACACAAGAAAACTAAACTGCTTCCATGTCTGTGGTGATGACATCATTCAGGTAGACGTACAAGAGGATAAGTAGCCACTCATGTGAGAAGACAAGGCATGGTGTTCAGAGTCCGAAATTTGAAACTGAGTAGCAGTTATGTGTGAACAGGGCGGCTACTCTTACATGCAGATGTATGAGTGGAGGTTAACTGCAATGAGTGGGGAACTGCAATAGTCTGAAGAAATGTGACTCCCTAGAACTGCTTCAAATGGGAGAGTGGGTGCGACAGAGCATGTGCAGTGTTGCAGAGTTTGTTTCTGGGGGTAATGAGTGTTGGTGTGACAGGGCATATGCAGTGCTGTGAGGATTGATTCTAGGGGTAATGAGAGTTGGTGTGACAGAACATGTGCAGTACTGGGAGTTTGGTTCTAGGGGTAATGAAAGCTGGTGTGACAGAACTTGTGTAGTGCTGTGGACTTTGGTTCTAGGGGTAATGAGAGCTGGTGTCAGTGTGTGCGCAGTGCTGTGGACTTTGGTTCTGGGGTAATGAGATTTAGTGTGACAGAGCAAGTGCAGTGCTGTGGAGTTTGGTTCTGGGGTAATGAGAGTTGGTGTGACAGAACATGTGTAGTGCTGGAATTTGGTTCTACGGTTAATGAGATTTTGTGTGACAGAGCAAGTGCAGTGCTGCAGAGTTTGGTTTGGGTTCCTATTACCTAATTGAACTTCCAGAAGGTCGAACACCAGAAGTTCGAATCTGGAAGTTCGAAAGGTGAAAATGTCGAAGCCATGGAAGTCCGAATTCTTTCCCAGGGAAAGAATTCAGTTGGATGTTTCTGCGGCTTTGGCATTTTCTCCACTGTAGTGCGAAGGTTACAGAACGGGTTAAGGTAAGTGTGTGATTGTGACGGATGTTGGAGATAGGGTGCGGGTAAGGTAAGTGTGTGATTGTGATGGACGTTGGGGTTAGGGTGCGGGTAAGGTAAGTGTGCCATAGTGGACTTTATGGTTAGAGCGTGGGTAAGGTACGTGTGCGATAGTGATTGACCTTAGGGTTGGGGTGCGGGTAAGTTAAGTGTGTGATAGTGACTGACTTTAGAGTTAGGGTGCAGTTAAGGTAAGTGTACTATAGTGACAGACTTTAGGGTTAGGGTGCAGGTAAGGTAAATGTGCGATAGTGAAGGACCTTAGGGTTTGGGTTAAGGTTAGTGCATAGGTAGTTGTGTATGTAAGGTTTAGTGAAGGTTTATAAGGTTTTTGGTGTGTGTGTTGTGTGCGTGTTTTTCGGAACAGTGATTTTTTTTTTTCCCTGGGAAAAAAATCAACTGTTCTGATGTTTCAGTGTTATTACATTTCGATCTTCCAAGTTCGGACATCTGGTGTTCGACCACCTGGAATTTCAGTAATGTAATATGAACCCATTTGGTTCTAGGGGTAATGAGAGTTGGTGTTACAGAACATGTGCAGTGCTGTGAATTTTGGTTCTGGGGTAATGAGAGCTGGTGTGACAGGGCATGTGCAGTGCTGTGGACTTTGGTTCTGGGGTAATGAGAGTTGGTGTGACAGAGCATGTGCAGTGCTGTGGACTTTGGTTCTGGGCTAATGAGAGTTGGTGTGACAGAACATGTGTAGTGATGGGAGTTTGGTTTTGGGGTAATGAGAGCTGGTGTGACAGAGCATGTGCAGTGCTGTGGACTTTGGTTCTGGGGTAATGACATTTGGTGTGACAGAGCAAGTGCAGTATCATGGATTTTGGCTCGAAGGGTAACTTATTTATTTATTTATTTTTTATTTTTCATTTCTTTACCAGGAAATCCCACTGCGTTTTAGCCCGTTTTCAACAGAGGCCTAGCGAGAAAACTCCAAAGCAATTCTTAACAAGCAGCTTACATGATATGTTAATGTTTACAATGAGAAGTTCCAAGAGAAATTCTAGCAAGTAATTTACATTATACATTATGATTTGGAAAACATATGTCAGAACAGTGTCATGTGCAGATCCCATTCATATTTCAGAATGTAATGTGGTGCCCCGATCACAATGAACATTAGAGGAAGTACATGCACACAGTCCGTCATAGTGATATGCATATTACATTTTGTGCTAATGACATCACATATCCGACTAATGAAAACTGGGTTATAGGTGTAAAAGAGGGAGTGAGGCAGTGTAGGGTGGAGAGAGTGGTGTTGGAGGAAGGAGGATGTGAGGTGTTAGAGGAAGGAGGATGTGAGGTGGGAGAGGAAGGAGGATGTGAGGTGGGAGAGGAAGGAGGATGTGAGGTGGGAGATGAGGGAGATGCTTTACACAAGGGGAAAGGTTTTGGGTTTGTGACATAGTGGGAGTGGGGAAAGAAGGCATAGGGTGGGGTGATAGGATGAGAGGTAAGTAATTATTAAATCTTAGAGTTTGCTAATCGTGTTAAAAATATATAAGAAGAGGATATTGTAATTAGTGTAATGGGATGAGAGAGAGGTAAGTAATTATTAAATCTTAGAGTTTGTTAATCGTGTTAAAAATATATCAGAAGAGGATATTGTAATTAGTGTAATGGGATGAGAGAGAGGTAAGTAATTATTAAATCTTAGAGTTTGTTAATCGTGTTAAAATATATAAGAAGAGGATATTGTAATTAGTGTAATGGGATGAGAGAGAGGTAAGTAATTATTAAATCTTAGAGTTTGTTAATCGTGTTAAAAATATACAAGAAGAGGATATTGTAATTAGTGTAATGGGATGAGAGAGAGGTAAGTAATTATTAAATCTTAGAGTTTGATAATCATGTGTTAAAAATATATAAGAAGAGGATATTGTAATTAGTGTAATGGGATGAGAGAGAGGTAAGTAATTATTAAATCTTAGAGTTTGGTAATCGTGTTAAAAATATATAAGAAGAGGATATTGTAATTAGTGTAATGGGGTGAGAGAGAGGTAAGTAATTATTAAATCTTAGAGTTTGTTAATCGTGTTAAAAATATATCAGAAGAGGATATTGTAATTAGTGTAATGGGATGAGAGAGAGGTAAGTAATTATTAAATCTTAGAGTTTGCTAATCATGTGTTAAAAATATATAAGAAGAGGATATTGTAATTAGTGTAATGGGGTGAGAGAGAGGTAAGTAATTATTAAATCTTAGAGTTTGCTAATCGTGTTAAAAATATATTAGAAGAGGATATTGTAATTAGTGTAATGGGGTGGTCAGTTTTAACCAGGGCCAGAGCAAGGGCATAGCCAGTGGCTGGTTAGGTAGTTCTTCGGGAGAATTTTGAAGCGAGTGAGTTAATTGTACAATAAATAGTCTGTGGGATGCTATTCCAGATTTTGGAGATACAGCTGGAATATAGAAAGTCTCCAGCATTATTATTAGATCTCAAGATTTGTAGGAAGGATTTATTTGTGGGTGAAGAACACGAGCATTGGTGTAAGGCTGGATTAGCTGCTGGACAGCTGGGAGTTTTCTGGATGGTGTATCAGTTTGTGTGCAATGTTTAGTTCAGTGAAAGATTGTGGGGTAATTCTAACCAGTTAAGTTGCTTTAAGCCTAGGCAGTGGTGTATCCTAGGGGGAGTTGGTAGCAAATTTAGCTATTTTATTGTAGCAAGTTTTGTTTCGTCATAAATCTCTTATTTAAGTTCATAAAAATTGGGGAAGCATATAGGAGGGTAGAAATCCAAAGAGTTCTGTCAATAGCCTGTCTGTAATGAGAGTTGGTGTGAGAAATCATGTTTGGTTCTAGGGGTGATGACAGTTTGACAAAGCATGTGCAGTGTTGTGGACTTTGGTTCTAGTGGTAATAGGAGATGCTGTGACAGAGCATGTGCAGTGCTGTGGGGTTTGGTTCTAGGGGTAATAGGAGATGCTGTGACAGATCATGTGCAGTGCTGTGGGGTTTGGTTCTAGGGGTAATAGGAGATGCTGTGACAGATCATGTGCAGTGCTGTGGGGTTTGGTTCTAGGGGTAATAGGAGATGCTGTGACAGATCATGTGCAGTGTTGTGGACTTTGGTTCTAGGGGTAATAGGGGATGGTGTGACAGAGCATGTGCAGTGCTGTGGGGTTTGGTTCTAGGGGTAATAGAAGATGCTGTGACAGATCATGTGCAGTGTTGTGGACTTTGGTTCTAGGGGTAATAGGAGATGGTGTGACAGAGCATGTGCAGTGCTGTGGGGTTTGGTTCTAGGGGTAATAGGAGATGGTGTGACAGAGCATGTGCAGTGCTGTGAGGTTTGGTTTTCTGGATACTGAAAGTTGCTAAGAGCTATACATACCTTAATATCTTCAGGTACAGAAATGTCACACATCAAACTGTTCCTGCCTTATCCATTAAATCCCTTAAGATATTCTTGTCCACTCTAAATCTACCATTAATGTTGTAACTGTCACTTTATAATGTGTTATTCTTTGGCTGCATCTTTACTTTCTTGGTTGGGAGTGTCACTGCTTGCAAGTGGTTTTAGCTCAGCCAAGACAAACACCACGTACTTGGAAATAGCTGACCTGGCAGTAACAGTAAGCATATTCACCAAATGCAAAATTACATAGGAAAGGTGTGATTTTTGCCTTTTGTAACTTGTCTGTGAGGAACCATGTAAAAAACTAGTGTAAATCACAAGAAAGTGGGAAGAGGCCTGATTAGCATAAGAAATCCTATAGCATGTTTAATTTCAATCTTAGTCTTTGACTGGCATACGGTCACCTTGAATCTCATCAAGGTTGTGCTTAGGCACAACCAGCACAGATTACCATAACATCAAAGCACAATGACGATGAACGCTATCCACGGTCTGCGTGAGAATGCACGGGAGGGGAATAATGACAGACCGGAACGAGGAGTGTAGCGCAGTTTCTATCGACTGTTCAGCGTATCAGCATTTTGTCTGCCATGGGACCAATCCTCATGACAAGCTTTGGTACAGCTAGATGCAGAGATGCTAAACGCTGGACTTATTTAAAAAAGAAAACAAAACAAATGCATTAAATAAAGAGCTAATATACTCATGTCCTAATGTGCAAAGCTGTTTCAGGTCCTGTATTTCTGGCCTCCGGGTTTTAATTTTGCTATTATCTGACTTAATCCTGTTCTGTTTGAAGACTCCATTTAATACTGACTGTGTTATTTTTCATTTACCCAGTCAATTTATATATAATAATATGGCTTTTCTGTCCTCTTTTAAATTGTGTGATGCTTCAAATGTTGACGTACAACACACTATAGTTCCGTTTAATGTAACAACACCTAGCAAGAGATTTCTGTAACATATATTAAGTCTCACCTTTTCTCTCAAATGCTGGTTGTTTCAGCACATATCACACCTTTCTTAACCTTTTATGTTCATATTCACTATGATTTTCCAATCTTAACTGGCTTTATTTGTGTGTTCTTTTTTCTGCTACTATAAATCCTCTGCACTTCTCACACCACACATGAGGCTACAAAACAGATGGAGCTTGAAAACATATACGCAAGAAAAGTGTGAGATTTTGCATGACCCCTGCTACCTTAATTTGCTGTAATGTGAGATTCTTGATAAATTGCTGCCTGGACTGGGAGTAACAAAATCATAACTGTCATTTCCAAAGAAGCCTGCTAGTTGAAAACCTATTATGGTTTTGAAAGCAATTGCATCATCTTGTCAGAAGATGTGACAGTGTTACCTTCATTGTTCCATTTTACCTTTTATACTTTCTGAAAGACACTTCTAACAAATGTGCTGATACCTCTATTCAGTACAAAAGGCATGCATAAGCCCAAGGCTTCTGCGTGCCGCTCTCTCATAAAGCAATAATCTTGGCATTCGTTATCATAGCATTGTCTGTGCACCTTACTGCAAATGTAATACAGCATACGTTCCAGTTATGTGCTGTGTGTTCTCTTTAATTCAACATGTGCCTTTTTGACCCAGTGGTGAACAGTCTGTGTTTCTGCAAAGTGCTCAGGGATCTCAAGCCAGGAAAAGTGAGTGTGACAGCTTCCCACTTAGGTCCTTAGTTGCACCTGCTAAAGCATGAAGGTAGAACTAATTCTGATTAAGAGATTCCCAATGATCTTTCAAATTAGAGTGAGCAGAGTCTTACTGCTGAAGCGAAAAATAAGAATGAATGTGACGTTTCATTACACATAGGCAGAAAAATCGCCAGGACCCCTGTGAAATTCATCGTGCAAATTGTTGATTTTTTACAAGAAATCTATCTTTCTAATCAGCAGTGAACTGTTTGTTTCTTTTCTTTTTTTGCTTTCATTTGCTGCAATACTACAAGTTATCTTTAAGAATGTATAGTACCTTGTATACAGAACCACCAAGTAGCAAAATATGAAGATAGAATACCACAAGCAGACAGGAAACAGGATCCAAAAAAATGTTTATTCTTCTTTAGCGCCTCGACTAAACCAATCTTCAAGAAGTATACAGTACTAATGACAAAACATTTCCCTTAAATACCCCACCTTAATCAAACATTTATAGCAGCAATCAATTAAATCAAGTATGTCCAATTAATTTCACAGTTAACGCCATGAGGAGACAAAGTATTATACTTTAAAATAGATTCCTTAAAAAGTAATTTATTCTTTAACATTTCATCTTCACCTAATTTAAGAAACTTTTATCTAAAATAGTAGCTTGCAACAACTTATCACTTTTATTATACTGCATAAAATGCATTGCAATAGAACTTTCCACTCTACATTCCTTTGTCTCTGACATGTTCTTGTAGTCGATGTTTAAACATTCTTTTAGTCTCCCCAATATATATTAAATTACATGGACAGTGTAAAGCATAAATAACAACAGAAGCAGTACATGAAAAGCTAGCTAACACAGTAAAATTCTTATTATCCAGTTTATAAAATGTTTGAGCAAGTAAATCACAAATATTACACTTCCCACAAGGAAAAGTACCCATAGGTAATGGATTGTTTACTAAACTTTCTACGGAGGCAATAAAATGATTTAATAAGTTTATCTGCTATACTGACACCTCTCTTATAAGAAAAGACAGGAAATCCATTTAGTAACTTGTTTAGCTTCCCATCCCTCAATAGAAATTTCCAATAATGTCTAATTTGTTCTTGCATCTGTTAACTCAAGATGTTATATAACATAACTATATAGAACTTATTTTGAGAGCAAGTCTCCTTTTTATAATGCATACATTTTTTATCTTTAAATTTTTTAGCATTTACAGAATAATGTGCACTAATTTTATCCAAAGCATCCTGAATAGTGAATAAAGAATACCCCTTAAAACATAGTCGATGTGATAGCTTTAAATAAATCAGTTGTATTATTACAAATTCTACATAAATGTAATAATTCCCCATAAGGCAGGGAATTAATTAAATGACTCTGATGGAAACTAGAACCATGCAAAAATTGCCCCCCATCATGAAATTTTCTAAACACTGAAGTAGAAATTTGACCAGCGCTAGCACCCATCAGATGTACATCGAGAAAATTAACTATCTGTCCAGATTGCAAGCCATCAAAAGATAAATTAAATTCATTACACTGTAGGTCATTAATAAAACTCTCAACTTCATCAAAGCTTGTTGGCATATAAAAATAAGATCATCTATATATCTATAATGCTTCACAATATATCTATAATACTTCACAATATAGTTTATAAAATGCTTTATGATATATCACTCTTCAAAAATGGCCATAAAAATATTTGCATAGGTAGGGGCAAAAGGTGCCCCCATAACTATGCCCTGTAGTTGATGAAAAATCTGATTATTAAAAGAAAAGTAGTTATTATTCAAACTAAATTCTATACATTCAATAATATAACTCGATAATGGGCATTCTTCTAACATAGATTGTAAAGCAGTAATGCCATCCCCGTGTTTATACTTGTATATAAACTTCTTACATCCAAGGTTACCCAATACATATTTGAATTCCAATGAATTACGGAAATTTTATTAAGAAAATCAAAATTGTCCCTAATGTAGGAATCTAACTGCTGAACATGCGGCAGAAGAAATTCATGTATAACGATACCAATATTGTACAAAAAATAATTTGTAGCAGCAACTATGGGCCTACCAGATGGGAATAGCCCCACTTTGTTGTAACTTATGTAAGTTAGGCAGGCAATAAAAAGTTGCCATAGTACATTTATCTATGTTCAACTTTTTATTCACATCTTCCATAGTAAGATATCCTAAATGGTGGCCTTTATCTAACAATATCAGATATTCCTGAAGTGCCCCATAAGTTTGAATATCAACAACTTTATAAACATCCGTATCATGTAAATGCATATAACACATTTCCAAATATTGTCTATAGTGTGAAATCACAATTTTGTTACCTTTATCTGATGGCTTCACAATCGAAACGAGCCAAGGCCCATAACATTAATACTTTCATTACTAAAAGCTGGTATAAAATCACTCTTGTATTTAATACTAGATGTGCTTAATACACAGTATGCGTTAAAACTAACGTGACCTACATTTTCAACAAAAGACAAGCTACCAGAATTGCAAGAAAAATATTCATCATCAAAGACTCATTATCATTCACATCATGATCAAAGTGACATTTTAGTTGTAACTTACGCGATAATCTAAAAAAGTTCTTGTTCAAGAGTATGCCAAGATGGTAAAACAGTGGGGACGAACTTCAAGCCCAAATTTAATATCCCTACCTATTCATTAGTCAAACAACCAGATAAATTAACAACCTGAGATGGTGTAGATATGGCAGCAACGTTACTATCATTTACTACGTTTGTAGTTCTGCTTAAAATGTCCTTCACCTGCCAGCAAAGGCACAGCATATCCTCTTTTCTGACTGAAGTTTCTTTCTTCTTCGCCTTGTTGAAAATGTTGTTGAAATGCCTCTGGTTGTTGGGCTGGAGGTAAAGACAGAAAAGATCTGGATTCACTCTCCGAATCTGTAGTAATGGACGAATTTTCAGACGAGGCAAATGAATCTGCCATATCTACACCATCTCAGGTTGTTAATTTATCTGGTTGTTTGACTAATGAATAGGTAGGGATATTAAATTTGGGCTTGAAGTTCGTCCCCACTGTTTTACCATCTTGGCATACTCTTGAACAAGAACTTTTTAGATTATCGCGTAAGTTACAACTAAAATGTCACTTTGATCATGATGTAAATGATAATGAGTCTTTGATAATGAATATTTTTCTTGCAATTCTGGTAGATTGTCTTTTCTTGAAAATGTAGGTCACGTTAGTTTTAACGCATACTGTGTATTAAGCACATCTAGTATTAAATACAAGAGTGATTTTATACCAGCTTTTAGTAATGAAAGTGTTAAAATGTTATGGCCATGGTTCGCTTTGCATTAGAACAGATTTATGGTGATTTTAGTCGGTATAAATCTTGGGTATGTTATAATTTAACCAAATGTGACTGGACAGCATTAAACGATTTGGCACAAAGTAAACATTTGATTGTGAAGCCATCAGATAAAGGTAACAAAATTGTGATTTTACACTATAGACAATATTTGGAAATGTGTTATATGCATTTACATGATACGGATGTTTATAAAGTTGTCGATATTCAGACTTATTATGGGGCACTTCAGGAATATCTGATATTGTTAGATAAAGGCCACTGTTTAGGATATTTTACTAAGGAAGATGTGAATAAAAAGTTGAACATAGATAAATGTACTATGGCAACTTTTTATTGCCTGCCTAAGTTACATAAGTTGCAACAAAGTGGTGCTATTCCACCTGGTAGGCCCATAGTTGCTGCTACAAATTATTTTTTTGTACAATATTGGTATTGTTATACATGAATTTCTTCTGCCGCATGTTCAGCAGTTAGATTCCTACATTAGGGACAATTTTGATTTTCTTAATAACATTTCCGTAATTCATTGGAATTCAAATATGTATTTGGGTAACCCTGGATGTAAGAAGTTTGTATACATGTATCAAACACAGGGATGGCATTACTGCTTTATAATCTATGTTAGAAGAATGCCCATTATCGAGTTATATTATTGAATGGATAGAATTTAGTTTTTTCATCAACTACAGGGCATAGTTATGGGGGCACCTTTTGCCCCTACCTATGCAAATATTTTTATGGCCTTTTTTGAAAAGAGATACATCTATCATAAAGCATTTTACAAAAAATATATTGTGAAGTATTATAGATATATAGATGATCTTATTTTTATATGCCAACAAGGCATTGATGAAGTTGAGAGTTTTATTAATGACCTGCAGTGTAATGAATTTAATTTATCTTTTCATGGCTTGCAATCTGGACAGAGAGTTGGTTTTCTAGATGTACATTTGATGGGTATGAGCACTGGTCAAATTTCTACTTAAGTGTTTAGAAAATTTCATGATGGGGAGCAATTTTTGCATGGTTCTAGTTTCCATCCGAGTCATTTAATTAATTTCCTGCCTTATGGGGAATTATTACATTTATGTAGAATTTGTAATAATACAACTGATTTATTTAAAGCTATCACATAGACTACTCAGATGTTTTTGAATAGGAGGTATTCTTTATTCACTCTTCAGGATGCTTTGGATAAAATTAGTGCAAATTATCCTGTAAATGCTAAAAAAATTAAAGATAAAAAATGTATGCATTATAAAAAGACTTGCTCTCAAAATAGGTTCTATATAGTTATGTTATATAACATCTTGAGTGAACAGATGCACGAACAAATTGGACATTATTGGAAATTTCTATTGAGGGATGGGAAGCTAAATAAGTTACTAAATGGAGTTCCTGTCTTTTCTTATAAGAAAGGTGTCAGTATAGCGGATAAACTTATTAAATCATATTTTATTGCCCCTGTAGAATGTTTAGTAAATCCATTACCTAAGGGTACTTTTCCTTGTGGGAAGTGTAATATTTGTGATTTACTTGTTCAAACATTTTATAAACTGGGTAATAAGAATTTTACTGCGTTAGCTAGTTTTTCATGTCCTACTTCTGGTGTTATTTATGCTTTACACTGTCCATGTAATTTAATATATATTGGGGAGACTAAAAGAATGTTTAAACATCGAGTACAAGAACATGTCAGAGACAAAGGAATGTAGAGTGGAAAGTTCTATTGTAATGCATTTTATGCAGTATCATAAAAGTAATAAGTTGTTGCAAGCTACTATTTTAGATAAAGTTTTTGTTAAATTAGGTGATGATGAAATGTTAAAGAATAAATTACTTTTTAAGGAATCTTTATTTTAAAGTATAATACTTTGTCTCCTCATGGCCTTAACTGTAAAATTAATTTGAAATACTTGATTTAATTAATTGATTTCTGGTATAATTGTTTGATTAAGGTGGGGTATTTAAGGAGAATGTTTTGTCATGAGTACTGTATACTTCTTGAAGACTGGTTTAGTCAAGGCGCTAAAGAAGAATAAACATTTTTTTGGATTCTGTTTTCTGTCTGCTTATAGTACCTTGTATGTCTGGAACAGTTCTTAATTGCATCATTTAAAATATTTGGCCATTTAAAAGGTATACATAAAAGATGTTTGTTTTTTCTTGCTTTCTTGTTTACTAATATTGGTATATCTTACAGCAGGCAAATGGGAGTCACACACACACACACACACACACACACACACACACACACACACACACACACACACACACACACACACACTCTCACACACTCAACCTGATACTCCTTTATGGATAGATGTTAAAAGTAAGCAGAGAGTCTACCTAGTGGGACGACAACAAAAAAGACAAATGTAACATGCTACTGGATTTACTTGCCCACAATCTGATGGCTTGGAAGCACGGCTGACCCAAGAAGTAAATATGGTGACACTCTGAAAAGCATAACTCCCGTAGCAACAAACGAAAAAGAAAGTAGTACAAAATTATAACTCCCCTAGTAAAGCAGAGAATGTAGATGCATGCAGTCAACAAAATATTTTACAAAATTGTGATGCTGAAAAGATTAATTATATTAGTAGTCAAAGTATATAAAATGGAAGTTATCTACATTAAAATAAAAAATGAAATTAAACATCTTAAACATAACTGGAGCAACGTCTCTGTGAATGATGCATATAGGCAATAGTTATAAATGTAACAGTTGATTTAATTAAAATGTAACGTTTATTAATACAATAGAAACAAAAGTGAAAATGCTATCAAGAAGCACTGACTTGGAGATGCATTTTTTTTCCAGTTAAAGAAACTACAAAGGAATAACTGAAGCTGAAGCATGAACAGAGTATATTTCTTTCTTTTGTTTAATTAACCCGATATTGTACTTTCAACATTTTTGATGGGTTCACAATAATGTTGATATAAATTTATAGGAGGGGAAAGTTTTACTTTGCTTTACTACAAGACATCTTTCACTTTTAGGATCTGAAAAGGTGGGAATGCTTTGGTAGTGCATGGGTGATGTGGATGGTTACCTTTTTCAGTAACTCTATAAAAACTGTAAAAAAGGTGATAAAGTAATTCCATTTGATATGGGTTTTGGTCTAAAGATTTGCGTGGGTGTGTATTCCTATATGGTATGGGTCAGAGAACTGCGGTAAAGTAAGGTGTTACCCATCCAATAATGAGGAATTGCAGCAAGGCTTAACAATCTTTAATAAGAAAGTTCAAATGAATGTTAAGAGTAGAAAATCGAGATAATTAACCTTGAACCAGTTATATTTAAACTTTCAGATTTAATGGGCTTGTTTGACATGTTGTGGGGATTTGTCATACTGTTGGACAATTTGTGGGATCAGTGAGATGTCATGAAGCCCATTAAGCAGAACTCTGTGGAACTTCACAAGAAAGTAGAAGTAATAGTTAAGCAGCCAAGTTATGTGGAGCAGATAAAGTGAGAAGGGCACATTTTCAAATTAATGGAGTTTTGGAAGGTGTGGAAATCCTGGATTTGTTAGATTACTTCAAATGTGAAATGGGAGAATGGACTGGCTTTGTCAAAAAAAAAAAAAAGTTGATTGGGTACTGAATCAACTAAAAGACTAACATTGTTGGAGTTTGAGGGCAAATATCAGAAACCTGGGATTATTCAGGTAACTTTTATGTCACATTATGACGAAGAGAAAGTGTTGCAGAGGGTGCAATAACCAGGATGGTGCCAGGTAATGGATGGTCATCCAGCATCCATGGAATATGTTTATCCGTACATGATTTTACAAGATGCAGTCAATTCATGGAAATGATACAGGAGTGTATGGAGAAAGAAACTAAAGTTCTAACTATCCTTTCAAGTTGTCAAAAGTATATTAGAAAGATGAAACAATCACATTGGATGACACAGACAATGTTACAAAAATTAAGGCATTTCATTCATATAAGACCCTGTTGAGTCACAGGTTGTAGTTACAGCAGGTAAAAGTAAAGTTGAATGATAGAAATAATGCCTGAATAGTTTAAAAATCCAAAGAAAAATGTATGTAGAGTGGATATAAAAAGTGTACACACCCCTGTTAAAAATGACATTTTTTTGTGATATAAAAAATGAGACTGCAATAAATAATTTCAAAAATGTGACCTATAACCTGTACAATTCAATTGAAAAACAAAAATCTGTTGGAGAAATATAAAAAATGTACAATAAGCTGGTTGCATTAGTGTGCATACCCATAAACTAATACTTTGTTGAAGCACGTTTTGATTTAATTACAGCATTCAGACTTCTTGGGTATACACCGGCCATCAATTAAAGGGACTCTGATTAACCCCAAATAAAGTTCAGCTGTCCTAGTAGGATTTTCCTGACATTTACTCTTGCAAAGCATCAAAGGGATCTCATTGTTGAAAGGTATCAGTCAGGAGAAGGGTACAAAAAAATTTCCACAGCATTGGATATACCATGGAACACAGTGAAGACGGTCATCAAAAAGTGGAGAAAATATGGAACAACAGTGACATTGCAAAGAACTGGATGTTCCTCCAAAATTGATGAAAAGACAGACAAAAACTGGTCAGTGAGGCTGCCAAGAGACCTACAGTAACACTGAAGGAGCTGCAGGAATTTCTTGCAAGTACTGGTTGTGTACTACATGTAACAACAATCTCCCGTAATCTCCATATATCTGGGCTATGGGGTAGGATTGCAAAATGGAAGCCTTTTCTTAAACATCCAGGCCCAGCTAAATTTTGCAAAACAATGCATCAAGTCACCCAAAAGCATGTGGGAAAATGTGTTATGGGCTGATAAGACCAAGGTTGAACTTTTTGGCCACAAATCCAAAAGGTACATTTGGTGCAAAAACAACACTTTGTATCACCAAAAGAACAGCATCCCCATGGTGAAGCATGGTGGTGACAGTATCATGCTTTGGGGTTGTTTTTCTTCAGCTGGAACTAGGGCTTTAGTCAAAATGGAGGGAATTATGAACAGTTCCAAATACCAGCCATTTTTGGACCAAAACCTTCAGCTAGAAAGCTGAAGATGAAGAGGAATGTCACCTTTCATCATGAGTGACCCCAAGCATACACCCAAATCAACAAAAGAATGGCTTTAACAGAAGAAAATTTAAATTTTGGACTGGCCCAGCCAGAGCCCAGACCTAAATCCAATAGAAAATCTGTGGGGTGACCTGAAGAGGGCTTTGCACAAGATCCCTCGCAATCTGACAGATTTGGAGTGCTTTTGCAAGGAAGATTGGGCAAATACTGCCAAGTCAGGATGTGCCATGCTGATAGACTCCTACCCAAGAAGACTGAATGCTGTAATTAAATCAAAAGGTGCTTCAACAAAGTATTAGTTTAAGGGTGTGCACACTTATGGAACCAGCTTATTGTATGTTTTTTATTTTTTTTTATAATTTTCCCCTAACAGATTTATTTGTTTTTCAATTGAATTGTACAGGTTAATAGGTCACATTAAAGGTGGAAAACGTTTTGAAGTGATTTAGTGTGGTCTCATTTTTTATATCACAAAAACCTGGCATTTTACCAGGGGTGTATACACTTTTTTTATATCCACTGTAGATAAACGTCCCTTTGGATTTTTAAACTATTCAGGGATTGTCATCCTGGATATACAGACATAACGCCAGAGTATTCCTAACAGAGTCTGACTTTTTCTCTACATCCCATATGCTGCATCCCAACAAACATCAGTCTTTGTACGGACTGTCAGCTGAGAAGAACAGTTCTGATCGATGCTGGAGCTTTATTACTGTAAGAAAATGAAAATGTGCTATGACTTTTGTTATAAGTGGTGAAAGCAACCATTTAAAATGAAAACATGCCCTACAACACTTACAGAGAACAATTAGTTAATTCACAGAGGAGTTTTTTTCATTAGCAATAAACTCTTCTGTAGATTAATCATTTTATAATACAAGGCCACTTGTGTTCCTGATTGGGAGTAGCATACAGGCTGGGGGTACAAAGTACATGGTTTGATTCTCACCTTTGAAGAAAATTTAGCTAGACTTAAAGCAGCTTGCAAGGACAGCTAACCTAGTACTTGCATATGAACCTATAGTAAAAACTACTTTTTAGTGGGGTAAGCAGCCATTTAAAATGAAAACATGCCCTACAACAATTAGAGACAACAATATGTCCTACAGCAGTTAGAGAACAACATACCCTACAACAGTTACAGAGAACAACATGCCCTACAACAGTTACAGAGAACAACGTGCCCTACAACAGTTACAGAGAACAACGTGCCCTACAACAGTTACACAGAACAACGTGCCCTACAACAGTTACACAGAACAATGTGCCCTACAACAGTTACACAAAACAACGTGCCCTACAACAGTTACACAAAACAACGTGCCCTACAACAGTTACACAGAACAACGTGCCCTACAACAGTTACACAGAACAACGTGCCCTACAACAGTTACACAGAACAACGTGCCCTACAACAGTTACACAGAACAACGTGCCCTACAACAGTTACACAACAGTTTACAGGAGCTGCTTTACGACTGGTGTGCTCTCTGATCTCTGGAGTGAATCCAAACAAAATCCAAGGCATCCCTTGAAATTTACAGAAAAATAAGTATTTTTATTCACTGCACTGCACTTTTATACTGTGTATTACTGAATTGCCACATACTTTTTACTGTTTTTAGCCGTTGTAACTGTTTTGCTGCTTCACTGTTTCAACTGTTTGCTGTTTGAGACTATTTTTCCAGCACTTTGTATTTTCTAGTATTTCTGTATTTTATAGCATAGGATGGATTCATATTTGCCGAATTTAGACGGTTTGGCATCTTCTGTATGTTAAAACAAGCCATCTTACATTGAGGGCCCCCTGGAGATTGTTGGAATAAGGCTCAGTACTGAGCATTTCCATTGGTCAGCTTGTTCGAAAATCACTTAAATTGTTTTAAAAAAGGGTTCTCACAGTTGCTACACAAGTCCTGCATTTGCACAGATTTGTTTCTGTTTCAATACAGCTCCGCAGTGTTTGGTGACCAGCTACCACTATTCTATCTTCACCTGAGCAATCCGAGGCATTTGGTTGCACATAGCACAGCATCTTGCAGTTGCTGTAACCATTGGTGGTTATAGACACAAAAGCTAAAATAGATTTATTTTCCCTTAAAAGCTGCCCTGCTCCAACTGGGGGGAGTCTCTTAAATTGTGCTTAGCTGCTTGGAGAGCAACTCAGTTGGGCTTACTACAGCATTTGACACTTTAACTGAAATATCCTAATCCCTAATAGTCTAATACCCCTTGAGAGCCCCAATAGTACAGATCCAGCAGTAAGCTCCCAATTAAACCACATCCTTCCTCATTAAAGTAAGGAAATTTGCACATAGTATTATAGATAGTCAGTTCTCTTCCATTTCTCCTGCCAGCCTGATTGACAAGGGTACCTTGAGGCAGTGTAGCAACTGCCTCATGTACACTGACAACCCACTACTCCTAAACCACTCAAGCTCAATTTGTGAGAGATGCATATACACTAAGTATTTGAAATCCTTGTTGTCTTGTTCACAGAACAGTGACACTGAACAAGTTGCCAGCCCACATATTGCACGTTCTGCACAAACCATGCTTTTAATGCACAAATCATGCTCTTAACATATATATGCGGAGGTACTCACCAAAAATGTACCTAATCACCAGGGTTCTCCAAAACATGAACAATGCTACACCTAATACAGTACCTACAGCACTCAGTGCACACAAAACCACAATAACAAGTGTCTCACCAAACAAGCCCCTAAGGCAAAGCACATCTAAACCAAATCTTTTGGTCATAGGTGACTCAGTAGTGAGGCACACAGATGTCCCACTCAACAGGCTGGACAAGGAGAAGGTTGCAGTCATCTGTCTGTCAAGTATCAGGATCCACCAGATCACACATGCACTCAATTCTCTCCATAACAAGTACTGTTATGACTCCACCATAGTTCATATTGGTGTAAATGACATGAGACATTCAAATGAATGACTTCAACAACTGGCTTAGTTTCTGCTGTCATTCTAAGGGGATCTAGTATCTGTAAGCCTGGGATGACATGGTCGATAGACCACGCTGCTTTACCAGAGATGGTCCTCATCTGTCACCTCTGGGTTTCATGTTACTAAGGCTCTCGTCTCCCCCATAGTGCCTTTTTAGGCAGTGCCACAACAACAAAACTCCCGATGTAAAACTATCTTTGAAGAGCAACCTGAATGTTATGCTGCTAAACTCTAGGAGTCTAAACCTAAAACTACACTCACTGGAAGCATCCCTCACCTTAGAAGATGCTGACATCTTTGCAATCACAGAGACTTACTTTAAGGCTGTGGAAAGCACCCCAGCTGTAGCGGGTTAGAATCCCATCCACACATTCAGACCACAAACTGAAAGTTTGAGAACTAAAGGAGCTGGAGCATCGATTTTCTCAAATCTTTTCAAATCTAGGTGCTTAGGATTTCCTTCTCTCTTCCCCCCTTGGTTGACCTGGTGTGACTTAGTTTGAACTCTACATTTACCTACAAAACTGAGTCTACAGGACTGCAATTGGTCACCATAACAAAATCAGTTTCTCTCAGCATTTAAGCAGAGTAGGTTGCACACAAAAATCACTTGTTAAGCTTTCACTTACAGTGCTGTGTAATTAAGCAGGTCACCATTTTGGTCAGCCATAGGGCTCTTTTTTTCTACTTGAGTGCCTCTTTACCCTGTAACTTGACTCTTACATTAAGAGCTATAATACTTACCTTATAGTCTTAGGACACCGTAGGAAACCTTGTAAACTCTGCCCCACTACGTTAGCCCTCGCTACGCTCGGGCTCTCTTCACTCCCATCCTGCCCCCAGTACCTCTAACTTTAAAGTACTATAGCCACTCCCCCACTTTCTAGATCCTATCTGCTTTCATCTGGGATAATTCCACCCACCCCCATTCTTCCACCTTTATTTTAATTGCACCTATTAGCTTTCATCTGGCATTCTCCCATGCCCCTTCTAGTACCTTTACCTCACCACTCTATCTTCTGGTGTTGCATCACCAGGTAAAACAGTTCCTTAACTCACTAGCTGAATCACAAATAATGATATACTCCTCTTTACTACCCCTCTTGTTCACACCATATCTCTTTACCTTGTATGAAAACCAGTTTCTCACAGGTTTTCAGGTCCCGAAAGGCCATACTGTCACCCCAGCTGTAAATCCTCCCACCTTCAACCATACTTATGGTACCAGGTCCTATCCAACATCTTGTTCAGTCTATCAACATCTCAACCCCAGGCACATTAGCTCTAGATCCAAACACTACCACAAACTAATAAACAAATTCCTGAAGTTCATCACCAAGTATAAACTTAACCTAATACTTGGTGGTGATATTCACCCCAACCCTGGCCCACCCACTTCAGATACACATAACCCCTCTACTTGCAATCTAAGCTACAAACCTACAATTAATAGGCTAACTAACTCTCTCCTAGCCTGTCATCTCAATATTAGAAGCATTAATAAGGTACATAAATTTCTTGCACTTCTGGATGTATACTCCCCTGAGATTCTCTGTTTATCTGAAACCTGGTTAAAACCTAACACTACAGACAATGAAGTGTTACCACCTGGGTACAACATACACCGTCTGGATTGTGCTTCCAGGAAAGGGGTTTGGGTAGCTGTACTCTATAAATCTGAGTTGAATGTCACCATAGATGTAATACAACCACCTCAGATTAATAACTCAGAGATTTTTGCCTCCAAATTGCAACTTAATGAAAATAAATGCATTAATATCATCTGTATGTACATTCCTCCAGGTAACAATATATCTACACTTGAAGATAATCCTGCACTGGCTATCATGTCACTACCCCCAAGAAACCCTACTACTTGGAGACTTTAAAATAGATTGGGGCACCTTTTCCTCAGAATCCCCAACCACCCATATTAACCTGAATGCATTTACACAAATCATATCCACCCCTACCAGGATAGGTAAACCCAACCAAAAAGAAAGCATACTTGACTTGGGTACTCATAAATAGTCACCCCCCAACTGTACACCTCTGGTACTCTCCCTGCTGGCGTAAGCAATCACCTTCTCACATATGTAATTAAGCACAAAGCCATTAATTCCCAACAGCTCTTACTCAGGTTAAAAACAAAAACTTTGACCCTGCCAAATTCCAACAAGAACTAAACTCATGTAATTGATCTATTCTAAAACACCTCCCCTTAGAGGAAGCAGTAGCATATTTTAACAACAAATTCCCTGAGATCCTTGATTTGCATGCACCTGTTCGTTCAAAGAGAACAAAGGCAAAAACTGCGCCATGGCTTTCTAAAGAGTCTAAACTCAAAATTACCCTTAGAAACAAAGCATGGGCTTTATGGCATTTTAAAAACCCCCAAGATCACATTAAATACAGGCAATCCAGGAACGAAACTAAAAAATGGGCTTTATGGCATTTTAAACACCCCCAAGATCACATTAAATACAGGCAATCCAGGAACGAAACTAAAAAATCCATTTTACAAGACAAAAAACAGTACTACTGTAATTTACAGACAGTAAATTAAAATAACCCTCAGAAGTTTTGGGCAGGTTTAAATAATCTACTACATCCTGGACAAACTTCAACCCCAATCCCTGCTGCTACTATTGATAAAACACCTGAAGATGTTTCTGACAGTTTTAACCGATTCTTTATTGAGATAACTCAAGCTCTAGCTAGCCAACTACCTCCTAGCTCCCCTGGTCCTGAAAGTGCCAGCCCTAGAAACCTACTCATGTTCAGCTTCCAACCAGTCGCCACTTCACTTATCTGTACCTTGATCAAAAAATTAAAACCCACTACACTTTCTGCTGATCAACTCCCTGCCGAGTACCTACAAAAATCAGCTGATGCTATTGCTTACCCCATCTCAATACTAATCAATCGAACCATAGTAGAAGCTAAAATTCCCACCATCTGGAAAATATCCTATGTAATCCCACTTCACAAAGGAGGCAGCTCTACTGAATTCTCCAATTATAGGCCAATAGCTATACTCTCTCCACTTGCAAAGATTATGGAAAAATGTATTCATAGACAACTCATGCACCACCTAATCCAGAATCACCTTATGGCAGACGCTCAGCATGGCTTCCATCCTCATCACAGCACTACTTCAGCCCTCCTAGCCTTTACCAATACCAGAATCGCAACAATAATTATATATCCTCAGCCCTCTTCTTGGATCTTTCCAAGGCATTCAATATGGTTGATCACCAACTTTTAATCCACACCATGCACACATTCTGTCTAGATACTAGAGCCCTTCAGTGGTTTCAATCCTACCTGAATGGTCAACAGCAGGCTGTCCTCTGGCAGAACAAACTCTCTAATATTCTACCTAACACCCTTGGAGTACCACACGGCTCTATACTAGGGCCCTTGCTGTTCTCCATCTTTATTAACGACCTTTATACGGTCATCCCAAAAGTCGGCTGTATCCAATATGCTGATGACTCTACTCTGATTTGCTCGGCCGCATCTCCAATAGAGTTATGGTCAGCTATCCAGACCACCTTTAGTACAATAGAAAACTGGCTTTCTGAACATCATCTGATCCTAAATCCCCAAAACACTAAAATGCTGTTATTTTCACCAACACGTAGGTCTACCGCTTTCACCTTTACCATAAATTCAAATGATGGCACAATAATCCCCCTGACCCCTCTACAAAACTATTAGGTGTCATCATAGATAATCTAAAATTTGACCTACATGTTAACCAAACTATCAAAACCATCAATAAAAAAACTAAGGTCACTTTACAGAATAAAAGCCTTCCTAACCCCTTCAGCTAAAATTGCCATAGCTCACTCTCACCTTCTTTCAACCCTTCTGTATGCATCCCCTCTACTCTTGAATTGAAACAAGACTGTCCTTAACAAACTCTCAATTTGTTACAACCACATTGCCAGGTTTGCCACTGGGCTGCCTTTTAGGACACATCATTGCATCAATCTAAATCAGCTTGGGTGACTTGAACTACCCACTGTAATCCAGTATCACCAACTGATTATGGCCTATAAAATCCTGTATAATCCGGACAATACTCCTGCACTTAAAAATATTATCACCCCCTATAACAATCCTAGACCGCTTCGATCCTCTAACAAACTACTAATTCAGAGTAGCAAAATTAATAACACAGCCTTCTCTCTTTCTCTCTTTGCAAACTCTGTAAGTAGATCCTGGAACTCTCTTCCAGCTGATATTACCTTACTTTCCACCTTAGGTCAATTTAAAACTAGACTCAAACAACATTTGTCACTTAACTGGCTATGTCAATGTATCAAGCCTGGATAACTCTCTCTAGAATGTGTAAAAATCTGTTAACCAGTTTACTGTGTAATTTAATTTAATCCTGACTTGTGCTCAGGACTAACTGTAACCTGTGGAACTTGTTTAACTTGCTTACTTATGTAATCTCTGTAAATAGTCTGTTTGTAATATGTAATGCTGGTATTATGTAATGCTGTATCTGCTTACCCTTGGAGCTTTTCTCCCCGGGCTTCCGCTGAAAATGGACATGCATCCAATCGGACTATCCTGGTCAACAAATGTAAAATAAAATAAAAATAAATATTCAAAGATAAAAAAAAAAGTGTAAAACTTCTCTGTGTGGAACATGTATCTAGTTAATCTCTGTACATTAATAATCAGATCAGATAATGGTGGTAGAAATAGCGCACTTAAACTCATCCTGAGTAAAAAAATAAATAAATACAAAATATAAAATTTGAAGTATTGTACAGAATTACTAAGTATTCGAAAGTAATCCAAGCAGGCGAAAATCCTTTAAGTACAGAGACAAGCGATCCAAGTAAAACAAAAATAAGAGTGTAGTTTCCTCAAGTTTTCTAACTATATATGCTGTAAAACAGTGTGTTGTTGGTACACGTTAAATTCATATCCCTTCACCCATCAGGGTGACATTTCAGCTTGTCCTGCACTAGTTAGTAGCTGCATAATAATATAACCCTTATGTACTTTAAATAAAATTTATAATGATGTGGTACCTCTTACTAACCAGATTATTAAGTCTGATTTTATCCAAGGCAATATGCTATATGGCTGGAAATATATAAACCTTACACCATTTGACAATCTAAAAATATATATAAATATGTACACTTTGCATGCAAAAAAAAAATCCATTGTAAAAATCATATTCTATTTCCGTAACCTATTTTAAACAAAGATTGCTTTTGTCCTTCTAGACTTCATCAGGTCTGTGTACAAGAACCCTAAAAACTATCTACAAAAATATTATTGTATAATTCGTTAGTATTGTTATTGCACATCATTTTGAATAAAGTGGAAAAAGAACAAGAAAAAGAAACAATATATGATGATGGAAACAAAATATACACTTAAATTACAACTGATTTAACATGGCATTTAAAACCAACTGGAAGAATAATGTTGTGTCTTTCGGCTTTTCCCGGTTAGGAGTGGCCACAGCGGAACTCCGGTCCGCTAATAATTGGCAGTAGATTTTTACCTGCCGAGTTGCCAGCCCTGACACACAACCTTCAATGAAGGTACGCCCATTCACGCATGTCTCCACACAGAAGATGCTCTTAGCTAAGAATCGAACGGGACAACGTCTTACTGTGAGGCGACAACACTACCGCAGCACCACCACCACAGCAACTGGAAGAATAATACAAAATAAAATTAGTCATGTAAACAATGTGACAATTTCCTAAGTTCCAGTGCACTTTTAATTGAACAGTAGTAGTTTAGTCCAGGCTTCCTAAAAGAGTTCAGCTTTAATTGCCACATGATTTCATGTTTCTCCAGAATATTCGGGATGTCTCCAAGATCACCCATGTCTATGTAATCCAGGATCTGGAACTTAAACCTGTGTCTCTTTTAAGAAGAGAAAGGTGTTTGGCTAGTGCATTATTTTTACATCCAGAGCAGATTTCTGACAGATGACATGAAATCCTCTCCTTACGTTTATTTACAGTCTTGCCCACATATAATGCATCACATTCATTGCACTGTGCCCTGTAAATTACTATTGTGCACTGGTCTTAATGATTTTCTTTAAATAAAGGCAATAAAAGCTATCACCTTGCTGTATAAATATACAAAATGTGCAATTAGTTTCACATCTTTTAGTGCTTTTCTCACATGGTCTAGGTTTAAATTCAACAAAACTTCTAATGTTCCTGGCCTTCCTATAAACAAATGATGAGGCTTCACCTAAGATGTTAATCAGAAAAGAGTTTCCTGTGACAATGTCCCAGTTTTCTTCAATAATTTTTTTGATAGTGTGATAATCCAAAGTGTATGTCAGGATGCAGCTATTTTTACATTTGTTATTCTCTGTGGGATTACTTAACATTTTTCTACTGGAGAGGCTGAGTGAAGGGTGCTTCAGTCCTTTTCAGTTCTATAATGGGTTCCAGGATGTTTTTTTAACATCTGACTTTCAGGGCCTCTGACTAGTAAATCATTCTCTAAGTTGTTCACGTTTCTCAAAAATGGTTCCTTCTCTGTGGTAATTCGAGCTAACCAATAGCCTTGGGACTTCACTACATTATACTTGGTTTTTGTAGGATGTAGACTTTTACTGTGGAGTAATAAGTTAAACCTCGTTGGTTTTCTGAATAGGTCAGTGGTGATTCTGTTATTGTTGGTGTCCTTGGAAATCTGCATATCTAAGAAAGTGGTTGAAGTACAGCTATGGGAAGAGGTAAACTTCAGGAAGGGGATTGTTTGACTGAGGTAAGTGATAAAATCTCCAAGCTGCAAGGTGTCACCTTCCCACACAAAGATGTAATCGATAAAACATAAATAGCATGTGATATGCTGCATGTAGTCTGTGTTGTTTAACACAAAGTCCTCCTCCCATTTGCCCAGGGCTATGCTATCTATGCTGGGAGCCATGGCAGCCCCCATTGCTATACCAGTTTTTTGTTTGTAGTGTTTGCCATTGAAAGTAAAGAAATTGAAGTCCAGTACAAGATTAATGAGCTTGTTTAACTTTTGCAGTTGTGCCTTATTTATGTTTCTTAAGACTCCATAGCTGCTGTTATACAGCAATTGTGAGGGAGCACTGTGTACAAGGATTCCACATCAATAGTTAGTAAAATACTGTCAGGTTCCACTGTAATATTTTTTTATTTTCCTCAAAAAATCCATTGAATCTCTTATATATAACTTATGCTTTTCTGCTAAAGGTTCCAGTAAGAAGTAATTTAGGTAAATGGCTATGGCTTCAGTAATGGAACCTCCACTTGTCACCAACGGTCTATAAGATGGGTCTTCTCTGTTCTTGTGTTGCTTTGGTATTCCAAAAAAGTAAGGTAAATGTGGGCATGGGCTCCATAAATAATTATAAAGATTTTCAGTAATGTGGTGAGATTAGTGTTACATAAATCATAAGTTGTTTTTATGTCATCCATGGTAAATAACTCATAAAATCTGTTATCCTGCAGCATGCTCTCTCTCTTTTGGTTGTAGCTAGTGGTATCAGTCACAAGTATACCTCCTCCCTTGTCTGCCTTCATTACATGCCTGGATTTATCATTGCCCAGCTCAAGCAATGCTTTTCTTTCTCCCTGTGTTAAGTTAAATAGTTTTTTTCTTGGGAGGTTTTTTTAAGTAGTTTCCTGATATGCATCTTACATTTCACTTCAAAATCAGCTAGTGTTTGATGTAGTGGTGGACAATAGCTGCTAGGCCTTTTTGTAGTTTCATCAATAGGCTTATTTTCAGTGTCATTAATTTTGCCATGAAAACTGTACCCTTAAGTTGAGCTTCCTCACAAACATTTTAACATCTATCTGTACCTGAGCAACCTCACTACTTCAGCTTGGTACAAAAGTAAGTCCTTTGGACAACACACTTTTTTCATCTTCAGTCAATGCTTTAACAGAGTGGTTCCAGATAAGTGGAGCACCTGTTATTGTGGCACCTGTTGACCTGTTATTGTGGCTGGTTCCTTCGTCTGAGCCTGGGTTGTAGTCTGGGTTCCAGTCGGGATTGCCTCAGGTATTGTATTTCCCTCACTCCTGTCCACTGTTTGGTTCTCCTGTCTCCCTGGGAGTTCCTGGATAGAGTATGGGATCTCTGGAATTCCTCATCTGCTTTCTGGAATCTCAGTGGGTTGTAGTAGTATTCCTCGCTGATGAGTCTGGGACTCTGGTGGTGGTCGTCATTCTTGTTCTGGTACTGGTGCTGGCTTTGGTATTGGTGTGGTGGTTGGTATCTGTGCTATCGATATTGGTCTTCATGAATTAACTGGTCTCTGTGAAGGTGCTGCTGCTGCTCCTGGTAGCTGGATTGTTTGTGGTCTCTGTTGTCCTGGTAGTCCTGTAGAACTCTCTCAGTTCTGGTTGCCTCTGTGGCTTATGTTCATGTCCTGATCTATCTGTGATGTCAAAGGCTTCTGTGTAGTGCTGATAGCCACAGGGTATTGGGATGGTGGGGAATGAAATGTTGGGGGGCACCTCCTGGTGGTCTAGTATTGTGCCTCTGTCAAGTTTTCTGAGGATCTCCCCTGGGAAAGATAAATACACCTCTAGATTGGTTAAACAAAATGATTCCCTCGAATTTATCCAGGTCCAACTGACTGTAGGTAAGACCGCTCTCCAAGTTATTGCCAGTTATAGGACCTCTCCATGAACCAGGATCCCTACACTGCATACTTGGATCTACTTGAATTGCTCAAGATACAACCAATCACTTTGGTTTTAGGTGACTTTAACTACCCATCCATAGATTGGGTAAATTGTTTGTGTACTAACACACTTGCCTAAAGGTTCTTGGACTTCATCAACTCCAATGCAGTGAACCAGTTGGTTGACACCCCCACTAGGGGCCCAAACATTCCGGATCTGGTGCTCATTAACATGGATGATTGTTGCACCACCCCATGTATGCAGCCTTCCCTAGTGAGGTCTGATCATACATCAGTGTCATTAGCAGCAACTAGACTAAAAAACGTCTACAAAGCCAGTTACAGCCTAATATGTGATGGCATTAATAGCTTCATAGCCCCTGCCCTCATTGATTGTATGGACACCTGTACTGGGATTTACAGCAATATCTTGTATAAGCATCTATACAAATATATTGACTCAGCCGTAACTGATGGGATCAAAACAAGATCCTCAAGAAAGACCAAGCCTACTTGGTGGACATCCACTATTAACAGATTATTCAGTAAGAGAAAAAAATTGCTGTCCAAGAGCAGGAAGAGGAATGGTCTCTGAATTGGAAGCAATCCCCCTTTGGCTTAAACGAGCAAATAAGGCATTCTAAAGCTAACTGTGAATCTAAATTAGCCTCCTTTGCTAAGGATAACCATAAGGCCTTCTTTAGCTATGCCAGAAACCTTAAAGGAAAAACCCAGATCTGAGCAGACCTGGTTGTTAATGGTACCACATATACTGATCCTGCAGAAATAGCCAACCTGCTAGCTGACAGGTTCAGTGAAAACTTTGCCCCCCTGTCCCTTTCATATATCCTCTACCTCCTATCCTCCACCTAGTATCTCCAAGGAACAGGTCATAAACACTCTCCAAAGCCAAAAACACAGCCTCTGCTGACCTGATAATATCCCAAGCTGCTTTCTAAATGGATTAAAATAGAACTAGCTGCACCACTGGGTACTCTCTTTAACCACAGTCTAAGCACTGGTTTTTATACCTGCTGAATGGCAAACTGCAACCATCATCCTGTTAACATAAAGGAGGCACCTCCACAGACCCTGGGAACTATAGACCTATAAACCTGACCACCCTAATCTGCAAGGCTATGGAAAGAATAATCATGAACCTTAAAGATATAGGAGACCTCCAAACACTTGACCTGTCTCACTTTGGCTTCATTAAAGGGAGATCCTGCCCGCTTGAACTTGGTGGACATTTTTGAGACCGACACCAAAGCCCAGGATGAAGGCAAATATGTGCATATGGCGTATTTGGACCTGGCCAAGTCCTTTGGCACTATTCTCCACTAAGGCAACAATGATAAACTCACCCAGCTAGAGATCAACCCATACATTGTCAGGTGGTTTGCAAACTGGCTCACCAATAGAACTCATACAGTCAAAATAGGTGACTCTACCTCCACCAGCAGAGACCCATAATCAGTGGTGTTCCACAGGGATCTGTGCTGGGACTCCTATTGTTTGGAATCTACTTCTCTGATATACAAGCTAAAATGAAAGGCCTGTGGCTGACAGTTTGCTGATGATTGCAAACTGAGTACAGTCAATGAGTTCCCAAATGATCTCAACATCTTACAAGAAGGACTTACACAAACAAAAAACTGGTGCAAAGTCATGGGCTAAAACTCAATGCAAAAAAATGCATTATCATCCCTTTGGCAAGGGTGACATCCCTGCAGATTACCATATTAATAACGACACCTGGAGTACGTAATCAGTGGTGAGAGATTTGGGCGCCCAGGTTGACAGCAGCCTTTTCTTTGACCACTGTCTCCACAGTGGTCAGAAAAGCTTTCTACATCACCCACCTCATAAGTAAGGGATTGCATCCAGAACAAAAGTGGTTATAATCTCCCCTGTACCCCTCACGCATCAGGCCAATAATTGTTACCTTTGGCATGTACCTTACCAGGCACCTGCAGTAACTGGAAAGACCTCAGTGGTTTCTTAGAAAGAAAATTCAGGGTGTTCAGCATTTGTCATACATTGACAGACTGAAATCACTGTCACTATAGTCTGTGTCTTACAAAAACTACTCAGAGGTGACCTCTGTCCTGCATATAGAGCAATCTGAGATCCTGCTCTAATGGAAATGCTGCACCTTCATAAATTAAATGGTATAAGATGCGCACTCTCTAGGGAATTCATCCTAGTATATGACATCAAAAGGACTTTTTGGAGAGACAGATATGTCTACAGTGGTTACCTCTCCTCTGGAACAAACTTCCAATTCAAGTGAAGAAGAGCCCCTCTCTGACCCTATGTAAGTGTAATTTGGATGATTGGAAGGGAAACCACAGATTCTCCCCAGGAATTTCACTTGCATCCCTCTTGGACAGGAGCAGTAGTTGATTTTTCTTAGCTTAATACTTTGATGATCTTATGAACAGGGGTTGTACTTGGCTAGGCTTGTAAGGGCCCTAGGACCCTTAGCCTAGTAACTGCCTATGATCATTTGATCCTTCTATTTCATTTGATATGGTGAATGGAGGTGGCTTTAAAGTTACAGATTGTAAAAAAACAGAATATAATACATAATATAAATTGTATAACTGCTGCTCAGTGTCTTAAACCTTAATGTAATGTTATGTATATATAACTTTGAAAATAATGTTATGTTTTGTAAAGTGTTTTATAATAAGTTAGTACTATGTGCTAAATGCTGGTATTGCTTATGACTGTAATCTGCTTGAAACTAGCATTTACTAAATGTCCAATGTGTATTATTATCTTGGAGCTTTTCTCCTCGGGCCTCTGCTGAAAATGGACATATATCCAGTTGGACTGTCCCGGTCAAATGTAAAATAAATAAATAAATGTTACTTGTCTTCTTTTAGTAATAAAATGTATTTAATCAGTAAAGTAGTTTTTGTAGTTTCAACTGTTCTAGATTTTCATAGAAAGCCTATATTTTCTACTCATTTTTGGTCTTTTTCCTGGCAAATCATTGAAAACTGAAGTCAATAAAAGAGGACATACGTTTTTGTTTTAGATTGCATGTCCTAGAAAACACACGCTAAAGCAAAATCTGTTATTTTAGCAACAAAGTTTATGAGAGAAAGAGACTTAAACCTGTCATTGATTTTGGGCTGCTGCAATTACTTTTGGTTTTGTCCAGATTTCTAGACCTTAGAGGTAGAGGGGTTTTTAGGCAAAGCTGTAAGTCTTCCATAATAGTGATTAATAAAGTCGTTATTTTACTTTGTTGCAATAAGTAGGGGTAGGTTTAAAGTTTGACTGTAAGGTTCATAGGCGCGTATTAGGCTAGGGGCCTTAGAGTCGTTATAAGCCTGCCATGTTAATCAGGGTTGCTCCAATTGTCTTTGGTTAGACGGATGTACCCTACAGATCAACACTGACTACCCCTGTCCACGAGGGAGACACCCCCAGGTGAATTTGCAGTCACCCATACATTTGTCCAGGTTGCAGTTGAATAGGGTCATTGAGGAGATCTGCTTCACATGAACTGGAAGTTTATTCCAGAGCACTGGCAGTCTCTGGGAGACGTACCTGTATCTCCAGCATGTTCTGTTAATGTCACTGGCAAGGCTGAGATCTCTAGAGTGAGTGATTCTAGCGCCATTTGATTTGCAGATGTGCAGCATTTCCATCCGGTTGGGGTCAGAGACCGCCTTGTATGCCAAGCATAAATTGTTTCTCAGTAGCCTATATGATACAGAGTACAGTGATGGGGCTTTCAGTCTATCTGCATAGGTCATGGTTTGGAGGCCCTGTATACTAAGTGAGAAACCTCTGAGATGTCTCCAGTTGCTGGAGGGTGTCTGGAGAGATACATGCAGAATGGAGCATTGTACTCTACTAATGGTCTGATTAGGGTCGAGTAAATTGGGGTTTTAACATCCTTAGACCGGGATGCAATGCATTTGCGTATTAGATGTGCAATGTTGAAGGCCTTCCTTACCACCATGGAAACCTAGTGGTCAAAGTTCAGATTGCTCTCGACTTGTTTTCCCAGATCTCGCACCACTGGGTTTGAACTTAGGAGGTGCAGTCAATATTGTAATTAGTGGGAAATTCCACTTTGCCAAATCAGATAATACTGCACCTTTTTGCATTTAGTTTTAGACCGTGATTTTTACACCAGTCATTTGTTTGCATTAGCCCCTCCTGTAATATGTTAGCATTGTTTGGAAACTTAGTGATTGCACATAGTTTACAATCATCAGCAAACATAGTAAGCCAAAGGCCATCTACTTTAGGCTGGACTTCCGAGAAACAGATTCAAAATAGTAAAGGGGTCCAGTACAGATCCTTGCAATATGCCACTGGTGACAGGTCTGCTGGTAGAGGTGGAGTTGCCAATTTTGACAGTATGTGTTCTGTTGGTGAGCCAATCAGCTACAACTTCTAGTGTTGTAAGGGTCAACACCTAACTGGGAGAGTTTTTCAATAATACCCGAGTAGGGAATTGTGCCAAAGGCTTTTGGCTAGGTCCAGATAGGCTATAGTATGCACTGTCTTGCCTTCATCCAAACTTTGCTAACTTTTCCAAAGAAGTCTACCAGGTACATTAAGCACAATCTGCCCTTAATGAAAACAAACTGGGTTAGGTCTAGAGTTTGAAGGTCACCTATGTCCTTGTTGCTAAGGTCCATGATGATCCTTTTCATGGCCTTGCAGATGAGGATGTTTAGATTTACGGGTCTATAGTTCCTATGGTCGGTTGATGGCCCCCAATTTATGCAAGTGGGCTACTGTTTGCTGTTCTCCATTCTGCTGGTACAAAGCCAGTTCTCTGGCTATGGTTAAAGAGAACATCTGATAAATCCTCCTGAAACATTCTTAGCATTATCAGTGGCTGTACTGTGGACCACACAGGTTAAGAATGTTGTGGACCTTACCAGTTTTCTGTTTCCTTATAAGTTTTTGAGAAGGCCAGGATGAAGTCTTGTGACATGATAGCCATTTCGTTTTTGCACTATTAGCCATTTCTCTTTGTTAGATACGTTCTGACAATTGAGTCTTTGTATGCATCTGTTTTCTCCTGCTATTTCAGTAAGCTACTATTATCTTAGCCATCTGTTGATATTTTCTAAGCCTACAGCATATGTTTGCTGTCATATGAACACATTTTCCTGGCTGGTCACACATTTGCAACATGTTTCTTTCTGCATACTTTGCAGGCTTTGTAGCACATACTGTTTCTAACAATATCACACTGTTATGAGGGAAGACAATTTTAGTTTTATATAATATCTATCAGAGTCAACTAGGTCCTGTATTAAATTGCTGAGTAAGCAATCTGGGATATTACCTGTTCCAACTGAGGCCATGATTTTGGCCTTTGACAACGCAGCTATGACTTAGTCAGAGAACTGGTGTCTGGTATGCTTTGGGGAATGGCTAGTGGGGATGGGGGGTGAAGTTTGCACCAAATATGTCAGCTAGCAGGTTGGCAATGTCCTCCATTATAGTGTGAGTGGTACCATCTATTACCAATTTGGCAAATAACTGGGCACTCCCTTTTAGATTTCAGACATAGTTAAAGAATGCCTTATGACTGTCCTTGGCTAGGGATGCTATTTTAGCTTCATAATTAACTTTAGAGGACTTTACAAGACTTCTGATTTGCTTGATCAATCTGTGAATGGAATTCTTCCTCTGCAAAGGTAGTAGCCTTTTATTCTTAGACGTGAGTTTCTTTTGTTATGCAATCTGTTACTAGATGTCCACCAAGGTGGCTTGTTTTTTCAGGAGGGCCTGGTTTTAATCCGGACAGGTACAGTCAAATCTTATACAGTTGCGAAGATAATTATACAGGGCATTTCTGCACATCTCTGCATAAGAGTCATTATTGTCTGTGATTGCAGTGGGTATAAAACTTTTTTACTACTTAGCAGGCTGTAGTTTGCTTTGGAGAAACTCCATTTGTTTTTCTCCTTTGAGGTGTGGGGTACAGTAGTTACTTTGAATGAAACTGATTTATGGCCGAACCTTACCAGGGAGGGCATCACACAGGGGGCAGTGCAATGACCAGGCATGTTGGTTAGTACTATGTTGAGGACATTAGAACCTCTTGTTGGGGTGAAGACCATCTGTTCTAGAGCATTTGCACTGAAAAAGTCCAGGAACCTCTGGGTGAACATGTTTGTGCTCATGTATGTCACCCAGTCGATGGAAGGATAGTTGAAATCTCTCATGACTAAGGTGCTGGGCTGTATGGCAAGTGACTGTAGTAAGTCCAAGTAGGCATTGTGCTTTTCTTGGTTCATGGAGCAGGACTTATAGCTAGCAATGATGTGGTAGGCTGTTTTGCCTACAGTTAATTGGGCATGGAGTAGTTTGAGGCAGTCATACTGTTTGACCAATCTGGAGGTGCACTTTGGTCCTTTCACACTTATTCTGAGGTCTGTATGGAAGGCACTGTAGCCTTGCACAGATGGGGTGCTCTCTCCAGCCTTGAACCATGTTTCAGTAACTGCACAGATATTAGCATATTCCAAGGTGAAGAGTGCTTCCAGAGAGTGCAGTTTCATGTTTAGACTCCTAACATTAAGCAGCAGAACCTTGAGTTTGTCTCCAGTTGATTTTGCTATGTCAGAAATGTTGTTTTGACATAGCCTAAAAAAAAGCACTATGGAGGAGGCAAGCACCTTAGCCAGTATCCAAAAGTGTAGGGGGGACAAGTGTAGACCATCTGGCAAAGCAGAGTGATCTGTTGACCATGTCCTGCCAGGTTGACAAATAATGGACCCCCCTGGAATGACAAAGGAAATTAAGCCAATTGTTGAAGTCAATCATTTTTTTGTTTATATTGTGGCATCATCCTGGGTGAAGGTAGAATGCTGCTTAGGGCTAGGGGCATACCTGCCTGGGAGACACAATCTGAGAGTTCAGTCATGTCTCTCTTCATATAGTCCAGGGAGGTACATCTCAAATCATTCACACAAACATGGACTATGACAGAGCTATAATGGTAAATGTTGAGTGACCTGAGTGTATGATTGAGCTGACAAAACCTGGCACCTGATAGGCAGCTGACAATGACCTCCTTGTACAGCCTGATGAGTGACCATGACCTTTTCCTTGTACAGCTTGATGAGGGGACATCTGTGTGTCTCCTATGGCCAGCACATTTGATTTTCAGATGTTTTGCCTTGGGGGCTTACTTGGTGACACACTGGTATGTGTGCTGTTATGTGCAGTGTTTTCGATGCATGTTGAGGTGTGTGCAGGTAATCTGCACATGGGAGGTCTGTGATCTTTTGGTAGGCTTCTAGTGAGTATCTACATGTTCATGGAGTTACGTGATATGTCCTGAACTTGTGCGAGAGATGGTGTGAGAGCTGTGTTATTTGAGAGTATTGCTTCCAAATTCATAGTGCAATTACATCTCTCACATGTGGTATTTGTTTGTTTCAGGACTAAGTGGTGGTCAGTAATCAGGCTGTCCAGAGAAAAAGTGGGAAAGTGTAATGGCAGGTTTATACTGCAATACTGTTTGGGAGTGGGTACGTTTATTTATTTATTTTACATTTGTTAACTGAGTTAGTCTGGCTGAGCTTTTGGCTCATTTTCAGCAGAGAGACTGGGAGAAAAGCTCCTCAGGACTAGAACATGTATTAAATTTTAGTAACATAGTAGTAACAATCAGCTATGGGATCTTAAAAGCAGAGACCTGGAGAGAAAAAACGCTCCTCAGGCAATTCAATTATACTGAGTATTAACAGTTGGCAGACAAGTCTGTGAGTTGTTACAAACAAGGTTTTAAACAATTAGCAGAAGAAAATGTGACTAGTTACAATATTATTTAAGCTGCTTAGAGCTAAATGAGTTAATAGTTAGGCAGATGCTTATTTCAAGTGGGTAGGATCTAGTTGTATAGGAGTTGGGAAACAAGAAAGGAAAGTAAGAATGGCTAGTAGGAGATGTAGGGGAGGTAGAGTATAGGAGACAGACTAGACAGGTAGGTTGTTTTGAGACTGTAAGAATTAAGAGTGGTTGGAGATAGAGGAAGGGAAGAGGTAGAAGAGGCAGGGGAATAGTGTTAGAGATACATTAAGACTGAGGTGGTGAAATAGGTGAAAGGATGGTGGTTTCAGGGTGGTTGGCTACAGTGCCAAGACCACTTTGTTTTTAGGTATTTCCTTGTGGCTAATTTGAAACTTTTGCTATGCCCGAGGGATTTTATTTCCAAGGGGAGTTGGTTCCAAGATGTAGCTGGGTTATAGAGAAGGCAGTCTATTTTGGTTTTGGGTTTGTAGATGTCTAATAATTCTTGATTTGAGCTGCATAGCGTCCTAGCAGGGGAATATTTGGATATAGTGGAGAGGCTGGGGCAGAAGGAGGGTAGATAGAGTGGATGATTTGTAGTTGGTATAGTTGGAGCAGCTGAGGGAATTCTAGCCAGTCTAGTTGCTGTAGTGCTAAGTAGTGGTGTGACTTGTAGGTTTGGTTAGCTTCAATCTGTTTATGATGTAGGAATAACAGAGAGGCTTATGTTGATGGGTTTAGGGTGAAGAGCTGTTGCAGTGTTGCTCAGTGTACAGTTGAGTTGCCTGTAGAGCAACAGGGGGCTTGGGAGGGTCCTACTGCTAGAAGTCTAGGGAAAATTTAAGTTTCCAGGTGTTTGCATCTGTGAAAGTTGTGCTAACCCTCATTTTGCGATAGGCAGCTGTGTGCAAATGTGAGGTTAAATACAGGTAGAATTCAACAGTTTTAAAACAAAGTACCAATGGGAAAGCCCCAAACTAAGCCTTTCTCTTGCAATCCCCAACTAAGATGGAAACTTTGCTACGCACTTCTGCCACAAGGGTTCAGGGAAGCCTTCTTAATGTAAAATGACTGGTTTAAAGCACAGTGAGTCTCGATTCAACAAGTCTGACTCTAGCCTATGCTATATAAGGCAGTAGTGCAGAATTTCAAAGTGCCAAAAAATGCAGACAAAATCAGGAAAAATGAAGCAGCCATTCAAATAAATACAGTTAAAGTGCATTACAGGCTTTAAACAGACTTATGTTTTAGTTGTTTGCAGTGGATGCCTTGGATTTCAGTTCAGATGCACTCTAGATCTCCGTCTAAATTCACCATACTCTGAGCATCTCTGGTTAACTGAGAGACCAGCTAGATTATATGAATGATTTTTTTTTTTTTTTTACTACACATTTTTTTTTTTTTCAATCTCTTATTGTACCATTCTTGTATATGGAATTAGCCTGTATACCACCCCTTTTTTCCTGTATTAAGTAATGTACTTACTATTTTGAACTGTACACTGTGTTGAATGCATTTCGTATTGTATTGACTTGTGTCCTCTCTGTATTTCTGTATTATCCAATTTTGTACTTGTATACACATCTGAAGTCATTTTATATTGTCCTGCAACTTTATTATCATGTGTCATGGAGCTTTTCTCCCGGGCCTCTACTGAAAATGGATCACATTACCTTGGGCACCCCAGTTATCAAAACATACATTCTAGAAATCAATCAGTCTCACTGTTACTGTTATTCTGGTTTCTTTATAAATAGCTGTTTTTAGTCTATGAACACCTCAGAATGTTTTACCTGCATGAACGATAACCACATCGGGTAGATATTAGGAGGAGGAGAAACCGTTACTGATGCAGGTTATTCGTGGGTTATTTTGGCTTCTTATCAGGATGAGGTCTGGCCATGTAAATCTGGACACTGAAAAATAAACTGAGATTCAGCCACAAGAACAATACATTTTGAAACTTGGTGTTGGAAAATTCAGGGATATTTGCAGGGCATGGAATCACTAATGTGGAGTTCAATCTCATTATACCTAATACAGCGACAACATTTGGGAAAGCCCAACCCCCTTAGTTTATTAACCTTGAGTTATCTCCTTTCTCCTTTTCCACTTTACTAAAAAAAAAAAAAAAATAAAAAAACTTGATTCAGCTGCTTTTACAGTATGTGTTTCCTCCTCTGTCACTTCATCCTGTTTTTCTGGCTACTTCTCTAAAGTGCTCAATTGCATCTTCTCTGTTGAATTTATTACTGCTTGTTTTTAGCCTGTTTAAATTTTAAGTGCTATTCTAAAAGTCTAAGTTTTGGTTTACGCACTTGGGCTTTAAGCCTACCTCTCACTTACCCCCCTCTCCCTCAGATTCTGATGAATATAGATGGCCAGTTTCCTACGGTTTCTCTTGCCTGTCTGGTTGATATGGACATCCTGAGACAGTGTAGCAACTGTCTCATGTACATGGACAACCATCTACCACCACCACCCAATTTGTGAGAAATGCAATTACCTAAAGAAGCTAGAGTCTGTGCTCTCTCCCTCACAAGCCAGTATATCTGGCACTGAGAAGGTTGTCAATACAATCACTACACCTCAAACACCACCCACAACTACACAACACACACCCACGTATGTGTAAGTTCTCAACAAAAACAAACCTAAACAAAGGAGACCTCGGAGGCAAAAACACACGAGAACTCCACAACCCTCCACACCACATACCATGCATAGGCCACACAGTCTTTCGCAACCACTAAGGCCTAACCATAAACCTAACATATTAGTCATAGGAGACTCCATTGTGAGACCCACAGATGTCCTTCTCACCAGGCTGGACAAGGAGAAAGTCACGGTTAATTATTTGTCAGGTGCCAGAATCTCTCATATTACACATGCACTTAAGGCATTCAACAACAGGTACTGTTATGACTCTGTCATAGTCCATGTTAGCGTGAAAGACTTGACATGTACCTACCTGGACTATATGAAGAGAGACATGATTGAGCTCTATGAATACGAGTCCCAGGCAAGTATGTCCATAGCCTTAAGCAGCATCCTACCATCACCAAGAATGATGCCTCAATACAAACAGAAAATGAGTTTAACAATTGGCTTAGTTTCTGGTGTCATTCCAGGGGGATTCAGTGCCTGACAGCCTGGGAAGATATGATCTTCAGACCACAATGCTTTGCTAGAAATGGCCTGCATCTGTCTCACTTGGGTTTCAGGCTTCTGGCAAAGGCCCTTGCCTCCCCCATAGTGCCTTTTTTAGGAAGAGTCATGAGGTCGATACTAACATACAAATTTCAACAAAAAGCAAATTAAAGGTCATGTTGCTAAACACTAGGGGTCTAAACATGAAACTGTACTCATTGCAAGCATTCTTAACCCTGGAAGAGGCTGGCATTTGTGCAGTCATAGAAACCTGGTTCAAAGCTGCGGAGAGAACCCCAGCCTTACCTGGTTACTCATCTTATACATTCAGACCTCAAAATGTGGGCAGCAAAGCCAAAGGAGGTGGAGTTTCAATATATATTTAAAGACACACACACCTCCAGGCTGATCAGACAGTATGAAGAACAGGAGACACTCGAGGTGGAGTTAATGATTGACAAGACCCCTATTCAAATTATAGTTAAAGTCCCCAAATTTTACTCAAGATGCCCACTCCAGCTGTCTGGACCACTTCAAATCTATCAAGATTCAACTCTACCCTGATCCTGGCTGACTTTAATTACCATAGATTGGAAAAACTACTCATGCCAGCACAGACGTGCCCAGAGATTCCTCAATTTTATCAATGAAAATGCCTTGGAATAGCAAGTCGATACCCCCCTACAAGAGGTGATAATATCTTGTACTTGGTATTAACCAATGTGAGTAACCACTGCAGCACCCCTATGGTATCATTCTCTTTGATAAGATCCGGCCATAAAGTGGTCATTTTCAAAGTCACCATCTCCCTTGACCCCCTTCTAGCCAGGGTCAAACAAAAAAACTTCCCCAAAGCTGAGTACGACCTCCTGAGGGATGGTATAAACAGCTTCACACTCCCCTCCCCCACTGTAGGAACTGGCACCAATGTCCAAATCTACACCAAAGTACTATATTTATTTTATTTTTTTTTTATTTTACATTTGTTGACCGGGATGGTCCGACTGGATATATGTCCATTTTCAGTGGAGTCCCAGGGAGAAAAGCTCCAACAGGGTTAACAATGACAGATAGTTACAGAGACAAGTTGACAATTTACATAGTATACAAGGAAAACAATTTTACAATAGCAGATACAATTGGTTAGAGTTCAATATATTAGAGATGATTAGTAACTAGTAGAGTAATAAAAGAAATGGCCTAGTCTTTAGCTAATATTTGTTATTCTAGATTGACCTTGAAGGTTAAATTGCTCTTAGGACTGCTGTGTTTGGTGAGAGTAGAGTTAGTCTGGGTTTGTGCAAGGACAAAGCCAGTGAGATTTATGGTGGATTTTTAGTTCTTTTTTGAATTGAGCTAGTGATGGTAACATCGTGAGGTTATTGGGAAGGGAGTTCCAAACCTTACCAATGATATTAGCATAGAATGTGTCACCGCCTTGGTTATAGGGCTTGGTTGTTTGTACTAAGAGTTTGTTTGATGAGTGAAGTGAAGTTAGATTGGTGTAAGGGGTCAGTATGTTTTTTAGAGCAGGGGTTTTCTCAGGATGTTTCAATATTTTAAAGGCTTCTATGAGTTGGTACTCCTGGAGAAGATTTGGAAGTTCTACTCAGTCAAGGTGTTTCAGGTTAATACAATGGTGTGTTCTATAGGGTAAGCCAGTAATGAATCTAGCAATGTGGTTGTAACAGGATGAGAGTCTGTTAAGGTTGGATTTGTTGAGGTTTGTGAGGACAGGGGAGGCATATAGTAGGGTAGATAGGAGGTGTGAGCGGGCAGTAGCTATTCTAGCAGCTGGAGTTAGGTAGGTTTTTATCCTATATAATGACCCAAGTTTTTTGTTAACTGTTTTAATAGTTTGACTGATGTGGACATCAAAACAAAGTTTATTGTCAATGTTTACCCCTAGTAGTTTAGCATTGGTATCAGGTGAGATAATGGTTCAATTATTGGATTGTATAGTGAATTGTGTGATAGGTGTTTTGTTAGTTGGGAGGTG
>NC_056743.1:336237857-336240357 GCF_019279795.1 Protopterus annectens
TCCCCACTTGACATAGCCAGTTAAGTGACAAATGTTGTTTGAGTCTAGTTTTAAATTGACCTAAGGTGGAAAGTAAGTTAGTATCAGCTGGAAGAGAGTTCCAGGATCTATTTACAGAGTTTGCAAAGAGAGAATCACCGGCTGTGTTATTAATTTTGCTACTCCGAATTAGTAGTTTGTTAGAGGATTGAAGCGGTCTAGGATTGTTATAGGGGGTGCTAATATTTTTAAGTGGAGGAGTATTGTCAGGATTATAGAGGCTTTTATAGGCCATAATCAGTTTGTTATACTGGATTATCCTGGGTAGTTCAAGCCACCCAAGCTGATTTAGATTGATGTAATGATGTGTCCTAAAAGGCAGCCCAGTGGCAATCCTGGCAATGTGGTTGTAGCAAATTGAGAGTTTAAGGACAGTCTTGTTTCAATTCAAGAGTAGAGGGGATGCATACAGAAGGGTTGAAAAAAGGTGAGAGTGAGCTATGGCAATTTTAGCTGGAGGGGTTAGGAAGGCTTTTATTCTGTAAAGTGACCCTAGTTTTTTATTGATGGTTTTGATAGTTTGGTTAACATGTAGGTCAAATTTTAGATTATCGTCTATGATGACACCTAATAGTTTTGTAGATGGGTCAGGGGAGATTATTGTGCTATCATTCGATTTTATGGTAAAGGTAAAAGTGGTAGACCTACATGTTGGTGAAAATAACAGCATTTTAGTTTTTTTGGGATTTAGGATCAGACGATGTTCAGAAAGCCAGTATATTGTATTAAAGGTGGTCTGGGTAGCTGACCGTAACTCTACTGTAGATGTGGCTGAGCAAATCAGAGTAAAAAATGGTACATAGGACAGACAAAACGCAGGGTAAAATTAAGAATTTTGGAACACTTAGGAGACATTAGAAATAGCAGACTGGATAGTCCTGTTGCCAGTCATTTTCATCAATTTCACAATGGGGAATGCACTGGTTTTGAATTTAGTATTTTGGCAAAACCATTGGGACAAGGGGAAGCTAATATGAATTTTCAGACTAAATTATTAAATATGGAATTAAATTTATTATTAATTATAGAACCTTATTTCCCAACAGAATTAACTTAGAGATTTAATAATTATTACAAAGCATTATAAAAATATTTTGTATTGTATTTAATATTTTTGTATTAATTAATTTTGTATTTATCAGAATTAAGTTAAAAATGTATTATGTATTTCATTATTGATTAATTGTTTAATTAGTGTGAATTATTAGGGTGTGTATATATACTGGTTGAAGTAAAGTGATGATATTCCATGTGAAGACGAAGGCCGAGGTACCAGAATTTATTCAGTAAAGAAAAGTTAAATCCAATTTGGCTGCTTCCATCTTTCGTGTTTTTTCAAATCAGAGTGCAGAGTGCAGTGTGAATGCATACAGAAGGGTTGAAAGAAGGTGAGAGCGAGCTATGGCAATTTTAGCAGGAGGGGTTAGGAAGGCTTTTATTCTGTAAAGTGACCCTAGTTTTTTATTGATGGTTTTGATAGTTTGGTTAACATGTAGGTCAAATTTTAGATTATCGTCCATGATGACACCTAATAGTTTTGTAGATGGGTCAGGGGAGATTATTGTGCTATCATTCGATTTTATGGTAAAGGTGAAAGCGGTAGACCTACGTGTTGGTGAAAATAACAGCATTTTAGTTTTTTTGGGATTTAGGATCAGACAATGTTCAGAAAGCCAGTTTTCTGTTGTATTAAAGGTGGTCTGGGTAGCTGACCATAACTCTACTGGAGATGTGGCTGAGCAAATCAGAGTAGAGTCATCAGCATATTGGATACAGCTGACTTTTGGGATGACAGTATAAAGGTCGTTAATGAAGGTGGAGAACAGTAAGGGCCCTAGTATAGAGCCTTGTGGTACTCCAAGGGTGTTAGGTAGAAGGTTAGAGAGTTTGTTCTGCCAGAGGACAGCCTGCTGTCGACCATTCAGGTAGGATTGAAACCATTGGAGGGCTCCAGTATCTAGACAGAATGTTTGCAGGATGTGGATTAAAAGTTGGTGATCAACCATATCGATTGCCTTGTAAAGATCCAAAAAGAGGGCTGAGGATATATAATTATTGTTGCGATTATGGTTTATGGTGTTAGTAAAGGCTAGGAGGGCGGAAGTAGTGCTGTGATGAGGACGGAAGCCATGCTAAGTGTCTACCATAAGGCGATTTTGGATTAGGTGGTGCATGAGTTGTCTTTTAATACATTTTTTCATAATCTTTGCAAATGGAGAGAGTATAACTATTGGCCTATAATTGGAGAATTCAGTAAGCTGCCTCCTTTGTGAAGTGGGATTACATAGGATATTTTCCAGATGGTGGGAATTTTAGCTTCTACTATGGTTCGATTGATTAGTATTGAGACAGGGTAAGCAATAGCATCAGCTGATTTTTGTAGGTACTCTGCAGGGAGTTGATCAGCAGAAAGTGTAGTGGGTTTTAATTTTTTGATCAAGGTACGGATAAGTGAAGTGGC